>NC_141062.1:41464192-41584192 GCF_041138505.1 Cibotium barometz | reverse complement strand
GAGGGGATTGGAGGTATAGAAGACTTAATTTCTACCAAACAATTACTATTGTTTCTGTTTAAAACAAAACAAATGGCTTTGAATGTCCTGGGAGCTGGGCAGTGGATGCTCAAAAATTCCCCGCTCTCTTTGTTTAGGTGGTCACCAGACTTTTCTCCTCTGGGCCCAAACCCTTCATTACCTTCCGTGTGGGTGGAGCTCCCCAACCTACCCTTACATCTTTGTCCGCTCTAAAACTCATAGTGCACCCTCTAGGCAAGCAGCTGGGCACTGGAACCTTGGATGATCTCAATCCTCATTGGACATTAACCACAAATTGCCAACTAGCTTGACAATTTCACCAAGGACTCGATATTCCATTGACCAGCCATTAGTCTACAAGAAGCTTCCAAATACATGCTTTCATTGTGGAGCTAATGTCAACCATTTCATGGAAAACTATCCTATCAAGTTCCCCCCTCAACCTCCTCCTAAACCAGAGGAACATAAGATTAGCACAGAGGTTGACAAACGGGGACTCCATGCTATGGGTAGGAAAAATAAACCCCTCAACAAAAACTGGCTTCCAAAAGGTAAGGTTCCCCAAGATAAAACATAACAATTGTGGTAGAGAGAGAGAGAGAGAGAGAGAGAGAGAGAGAGAGAGAGAGAGAGAGAGAGAGAGAGAATTATACATATATATAATTATAAATAAATAAATATATATATATATTAAAAGAATGTATGTGCGTGTGTGCGTATGTATGTATGTATATATGCTGAAAATGGGAAAATAATTATATTCATACATTTCCCCTTTTAAGAGTGGGGGCCAGACCCATGTCCTATGTGCATGTGCATATGTCATAGGCACTAACATATGTGAGCAACGATTTAGACCATTCACTAATTGACCCGCCGCCGAAGGTTTGTCTGAGAGGGTCAGACCCATCGTAGGCAGGTCTTATACAAAGCATGCCTTTCAGAGCCAAAGCCTGTCTCTCAAGAGCTTATACTTCTTTTATACAAACCATGCTTTTCCTAGCTCCTATTTGGAGATTAGAAACAATGCTGAGGGAAAACCTGCACATTTCTCGGAAGCTTTTAAAAACAAAAACATGATTTCTATCTCCTGAGGCCCTTTCCAAAAGCAATCTTACTATCTACTCATAACCCTTTTTATTTCTTTGTGAGGAGACGGACTTGGGGATGCTGTGTGGTGAGCAAGGATTGAACATGGGATCTCGTTCTTCTTAGCTTTCCCCCTTAAACCAACCCCACCACACCTTGTGTTTTGTAATCATCACTCATAACCCTTTTTATTTCTTTGTGAGTGAGGAGATGGTACTCAAATAAGGATTCATATGTGGGGAAAGGACTTTGGTGAGTAGAGATTGAACATGGGACCTCGTTCTCTTCCCTCAAACCAACCTCACCACAGCTTGTGTGTGTGTGTGTGTATTCATCATAACCTTAAAATAACACAAAGGTGTAATCAAGGCTCTACTTGAAGAAAGGCTTATATATATATATATAAATGCGCAAGGACCCAAAAAGAAAAAAAAGAAAAAGGAAAAAAGTACCCGCGGTTAGCGTTGTATCTAGAAAGCCGCGTGGCGAAGAGGTATTTAAGAGCCGCGCTCGAGGCACAGACAGCTTCAAAGCACAGCAAAGCAAAGTAGACGCAGAAGAAGAAGAAAAAGAAGAGAAGAAAGGCAGGGCAAGAAGAAAGGCAAGGCTACAAAGCGAAGCAAAAGCAAAGCGAGCAGCTCGTCGTGGAGGCGATGATGCTAGGAAACGGACCAGAGGATGTGTGGGCCGCCTGCGAGAGAGCCATCGCCGTGGCCTACCAGAAGGACCCGCAAGGCTTGGCCGCAAGGAGAGACCGCCTGGCGCAGATGCTCTACGCGCCTGAGAAGATGCCAGCACCATCTTCTCCTCCCCAGCTTCCTGCGCCACAGAGCACCACCATGACCTCTACAGTGGTAGAGCCCCTACTGGATGAAAGCGTGCTGGCCATCAAAGCAAAACTCGTCAAATTTGAGTCAGAAGGCCCCCTGAATACTCTGGAGGCGCTGCAAGAGCTGGAGGGGTTGCACATGACCTTGGACCTCCTCAAAGCAACACAGGTCGGGAAGGTGGTGAACGGCCTGCGCAAGCACCCCTCGCGGTGCGTGGCAGCCCTCGCCAAGCGGATGGTGAAGGCTTGGAAAAGGCTTATCGACCATGATTATGCTCTCGCACAGCGTACTGGCTTTGAGGAGGGCACCCACATGCAGCTGCAAGAAGTCACAAAGGCAGCATATTCCGTCCAAAAGATGGCTCCCCCATCAACAGTGGAATCAGAGGTTAAGAAATCAACAACAACTTCATCATACAGCAGCAGCAGCAGCTACGAGGAGAAGCTGGAGTCTGCCAAGCGCAGGTTGAAGCTGAGCTATGAGCGAGAGGAGACTGCCAAAAGGCAGCACACCATCCACGTCCTCCGCCCGCATGAGCTGCCTTCCTCCACCCTCTTCAAGCCGCCTTCCTCCAAGAAGACCACCCTCTTCAACAAGCACAGGGGCCCCAAGGCTACTGCATGCTGCTAGGCAAAGAAAAGATTAGTAATCTAAACTCTGGCTCACCTTAATTGGCACTCCAATTGTAAATATGGAGAAATTGAGAAAGGATCAATTATACTTTTGATTAACTGTGTCATCTTCTGTTCATTGTTGTCAAGTATTATTTTGGTATAAAAAATTCCTAGTTCTTTCTTTCATTTGGGCCTATCATAACCTTCGCAATGCACTTCTGCAGGTTCACATCGGTTGGCAGCTATATTTGGGCACATAAGAATCAAAGTGGAATAATTCTATGCTATTGTAGAAATTAGCAGAACTAGCTTTAACTCAATCTGAGAACTAGGCTGTCACACAGGTAGTAGAGGAATTTGTGGCCATACAAGGTGGTGACATTTGATATGTTGATTCATTAAGCGGTATTTGTGTTGTACTTCAAACCAGCTAATAGGCTTTATTACGTGAGTGACTTTTGCATCTCTTGCAGCAACAGCACTTGGTATTAAACTTAAGGTACGAAAAGACGGGGAGGCTGCTTGAGGCCGTATAAGGAGCGAGTCATGCTCAGATCAACAGGGCAAAAGGTCTTGGTAGAATTGATACCCTGGACTTGTGTGAATCCACGACAACGAGGCACCCTTTGGAACGAGCAACAGAGCCATCTGGATTTTATTTGTGTCGAAGGAGCTGTTTGCAAGTCACAAGCCGATGGTTTGGTGGCCGGTCCACTAATGTCCAAGTCCTGTTTTGCTGCAGCAAGTGATACTCATCATCCATGGCGGTCTTCCATAAATTTGTCTCAAGTGTGCACAGTCAGAGCATCACCAGGGTCGAGGTCGTTTTCAAGGGAAGATTGTGGGGTCTCAAGCATCTCAGCAACATGTGCTTCACCAAGTATGTCATAGTTGTTGCGATACCTGGGAGCACGGCATCGGGAGGCAGGAGAATGTGACTGTGGGTCCTCATGTGAAGAAGTCATTGAGGGGGCGCGATCGCAATGGTAAACTTGATGAGGAAGGAGGTTCCATGTGTCCAGCTCAGGTGGGTGAGGGAACATTGTTTGCATCTTCATGGTAGGCACTGGGTGAGGGAACATTATTTGCATCTTCATGGTAGGCACTAGTAGAGGGAGCACCTTCATACGTGCCAGCTGAATAGGATAAGGATTCATGCACCATGGTTGCCTGAGTCAGCGTATTGTGATCTGGTTGATGTGTTTTAGAGCTTGAGTGTGGAAAACTCTTTCGAGTAAACTTCCCTAGCATGCAATCTTCACATGTGTCTATTGGAGTTAATTGAAAGAGGATTCCATCAACCATGTGGTGTTGCTGCATCTGTTTTGAGGGCTTTAGTACGAGGGAGACCGAATTGGTAGTGCCACTGGAGTGTCTCAAGCTGGGTTGTGGTCTGGCTGGCTTACAGCTATGGAGGCCTACCATGATATAATTTGCCTTTTTGTTTGCAGGTTAAGTTGATTTGTTGACCAGATTCAAGGTTCTCCTTAATCGCACAACAATATGATGAAACTCAATGGTAAGTTCTTAGCAAGAACTGGCACATAGTAGATCTTGTTAATGGAAATGATTTGACCATTTGGAAGTTGTATGTTATCTTACCAGACCCCGTGGTATATTTAACTTCAAGATGGATAGAATAATCCAACGGCCATGGTAATGTGATGTGTCGCTGACCAGGGTTCTTCTTGAAGGTTAAGATAACTGTGTATTCATAGCCATTGGTTTGACTACTGATGAAGTGGTTCTAGTTGAGCCTCTCAGTTTTTCCAATAAACTGTTTGATTAACCCACTGAAGATTGTGGTGGTGATGAAGGAGCGCCATGTACTGGAGGGCAAGGCTGCCAAGAGAAAGACAACCTGAAACTTGGTATAGTCTACCAATCTTCAAAGAATGCTTCTTCTGCAGATTGGCTGCCATCCATCACCAAGTTGATGAGCTTCTTTACATAGGTAAATTAGCGTGTGCTCATATTATTGTGATTTAAGGGAAACCAGCACACAGGCACAAGAGCTCTACGCTAGGGCTGCTAATTTCCGAGGTTAGGGAACTAGCTTAATCTAGCCAATTAGATTGTAATCAGTGTTTAAAGGGTAAAGAGAGAAGAAAGTAAGTAGTTGATCTCAAACATGCAGCACACACAATAGTCCTAAAACTATTGTATTGTATCAAACTCAAGAAAAATGTTACAACTGAATTTTCCAAGTACAAAAGAGGACTAAAAATGTTAACTACTTAGCGCCCTTACACCGGAAAATCACCGTATGTAGGACTGGAATGCTAGAGAAATGCTGATGGAAAATGGTGAATACATGTGCATGCTTATATACCCTCCCATGTGTGTTGGTTGGCCACCTCTACTGAGGATAGCCCCATGATTGCAGGTCTCTTAGCCAATTGCCATGTACTAGCTAGAATTGCTACCCTGACGCCGCCTACGCCCATCTTGTGTTGCCCACTTGCATACCACCCATATGTGTTGTGGCTGCCTTGTAGGGCTACCTGAACACAGGTGTGTGTCACAGTCTACATTATTGCACGTGTCCTCAGCTTTATGATGGTTATTTCAAGTGCCTATCCCAGAAAATCTCATCCAAGGCACCCAAGACCCCAAACATTGCAAGACCACTTTGCATCCAGTGTGACGGCTCACATCCCGCCTACGTTGCCGTATCAGCACAAAAACCTACAAAGAGATGTGGGGATGACCAATTTTTTCCCTATTCAACACTGTCTGCCTGTCCGCCTGTCCATGAAGAAACACTGCAGTCCACTTGGTATCCTTTTGGAGGAACATCCCAAAGAATGGTTTGACAAAACTCCACTATCCACACCATCCGCAAATGAATCGGCACAGATAGATCATAATACTTGCTTGCACTAACTCCATGGTATGAAAAAACTACGCTATCCGCATGCCATCCATTAACAAATCATTGCAAATAGATCATGATACTTGCTTACACTCCGGTGGAAGGAAGCATAACCAAAAACAATACTACTGCACCACAACATCCCGCACATCTTCAAGTATTTCATGTATATGACAATTATAGAGTTGACACACTAAAAGAGAGCCAGTGAACTCCCAATACTCTTTTTCCCTAAGGAAATCTTTGATCCTAAACTTGCATGGAAGTTGTTCTTAGCCAACTTTTGACACTCAAAATGTTGGATAGCATAGTTATGTGCAATAATTTCACTTGTAATAGAATTGGTATTCTCCTACCCAAATGACACTTGCACTAAGTTCTGCACTCACAACAATTCTACAATCTCGAGTAATATGTCTAACAGATACATACAGGGAGTCCACTTCTTACATATGAGAAACAATGATGCAATACATCTTAGGGAAACATATTAGGTGTAAGATTCCTCCCTCCAGCTTTTGAGATGCAAAGATATAAGAATCTCTCCTTGAGTCTCTTGTAATCATTTTTCCCTCTTCAAAATGGATGTAAGGTTCCTCCTCAACCCCAAAAAGATATATAAGTTCTCCTCTTACTCCCTTGTAATCATCCCCTATTTCAGAATGCAAGAAAACATTGTTTTCCTTTGTTTTTGGCCTAGAGAGAAAATATTCTAGAGAGAGAGAATACAATTTTGAGATACATATAAAGTTATCCCTTAAATTTAAGATAAATTTTTGTGGAACAGAAGTTTAAAAAGAGTTTTCTAATATACATTAGAAATTAATTGAAATGTGCACTGACACCTTAGCCTAAGGGAACCTATTTTTTGAAAATTATGGATTAAGGTCCAAAGAGAGTTCTAAAGGGCCAATGGGGTTAATCGAGGTGTTTGAATAAGAAAAATACAAGAATAAAAGAAAATCTCCTAAAAAGGAGTAAATTCTCACATAAGATGAAGAGTTGACTAGTACAAAATAGAAATTTATTAGTAAAAAAAATGGAATTTTGACACCTTAAGAGGGTGAGTGGAGCTCATGAAGGAGGCACCTAGAATCACCATTATTACCCCAATTTTTAATTCAAAAAAATGAGACATCTCTCCTCTCACCTCTTTCAAACTAGATCAGAAAAGTGGGCCTAATTGGTCCAAAACTTGTCCAAATTGGATCAAACTTAAGCTGGAAACCTCTAGATTCTAGTTGGACTTGGTTGGTGGCCTCCCTTACCTATAAATAGACTCCTATTCCTTTGTATTTTCATCTTAGGGTAATTTTATGCTAGTGTAATTTTTAATTTAGTGTATTTTCCTCTTCCCTCTTCATTGGCCCTCCATTGTGAAGCTTTGGTGCTTCACTAAACCTCTTCTTCTCTTGAAGATTACCCTTTTCCCTTAGTGGCCAAGCTTTTTCCTTGAGTGCTATACAATTTTTGCAAGCTAAAGAATCAAGCAAACCAAGAGTAAGCCTAAACAATGAAGTTTATGCTCTCTTTTTTATGTTAATCTTCTTCCTAACCTCCCTCATTCTTGGAAAGCATTTTATTTCATGGGTTTCCTCTTAAATCCATGCTTTTCTTGATTTAAGATGAATTAATGTTTATGTTTAAACTTAGGTTTATGCATATACTATTTTTTATATTAAAAGTATAATTTTGAACATTCTCAATTCATAGAAAATACGGGGCAGTTATGGCAAAATTTTATTATTAGAAAATGAAGGTTTATGCATTACAAATTTTATTCTAAAAGTGTGATTTTAAGTATTCTCATTTCATAGAAAATGTGGGAAAACTATGGCAAAAATGATATCATTAAAATATGAGTTTATAAATAGATTAAATTTTATATTGAAAGTGAAATTTTAAGCATTCTCATTTCATAGAAAATATGGGGAAGTTATGGTAAAATCTTTATCATTAGAAAATGATATCATTAAAATATGAGTTTATAAATAGATTAAATTTTATATTAAAAGTGAAATTTTAAGCATTTTCATTTCATAGAAAATATGAGAAAGTTATGGTAAAATCTTTATCATTAAAAAATTGACATTTATGAATAAATAATTTTTATATTAAAAGTAAAATTTTAAGTATTATCATTTCATAGAAAATGTGAGAAAGTTATGGAAAAATTTATATAATTAGAGAATGAATTTATGCATAATAAATTTTATGTTAAAAGTGGAGTTTTGAGCATTATTCATTTACTAGAAAAATAAAGAAGGTTGTGCACAAATTCTCTAGATTCTTTTATTTTATGAGAATTATGAAAATGATTATGAATATAATTCCTTGAATTTATAGTTGTGATTTCATGTATCACACTTGAATCATTAGAAAAAATACGGACTCTCCATTTTGCCCCTTAAGGAGTGAATAAAAAAAGATTGGCCTCACCAATGCGAGAGCTGGGATTCTAGATCCATGTAACATGGATCTTTTTGTCATATCTTTGCCCAAATCTCTTAAGATAATAAAATAATAGAGTCCATATCTTAAAAAAATAAAAAAATATCAAATTCCATATCTTTCATGTCAGATGTAGCTTGTGGTTAGCACATGGAAGTTTGAAAACCGAATTTAATTTTTTTCCATGTTTTATGTTTAACTTTTTACTTTCCCTCCTTTTGCATTTCACTACCTTTTTATTTTCTCCCCTTTTTGGGTGGAATTCAATTTCGCCATATCTTCTACAACTGTGGTTCTTTCTTCATGAAAATTTACAGTCATGTTGTTCTCCACCATAGCTCTCTCCTCCTAAAATTTCATCTCATTTGGACAAAACGTCTGTGCTCCTTTTCTCACATGAACGTTCCCTTCTCTGCACCACAGATAGCTATCTTGATGTGAAGTGGCTTCAAATTCTTGTGAGTAATTATCGTATGTTTAGGGTTTATCTATGTTTTATCTTTATGTGAGTAATAATCATAGGTTTAGGATTTGTTTATGTTTTATCTTGATGTGTTGCTGTTTATGTGTTTTATCTTGACTTCTACGAGGGGAGTGGCTCAGCTCCAAGACATGCAAGAGGGAACACATTCAGCACTCATTGATGTGGTTATTCTTTGGGAGGGTCATGACCCTTTTAGTGTTAATGTAGAGAGCCATTGGCCCTCAGGGGCAAGAAATCCAACTTATGTCCAATAATCCTCCTTGTAATTTCTATTTTAAGTTGGATGGTAGGAAGGTTGGGAGTTGAAGTGGACGTTGCAAAACATGCAACCAGTGTGTTGCTGCACACATCCTTGAGATTGTGGATTCAATGTAATTCTTATTCTTCTAAGTGAATATAAGAAGTTGTTTCTCTAAAAGTGTTGCAAATTTAATTTTTCTTCATTTTCATAAAGTGTTGTAGTTTTTTAAGTCTACTGTGTTTCAAACCCTTTAATATGTAAGAAAATAATGATAAGTATAAGTAAGTACAAATGTAAATATAAATATAAGTATATATTTAAGTATAAAAAAATATGATTAATTATGCTAGAAATATAAAATATGTTTTTATGATTTGTTATATTTTCATGTTGTGTCAGTAATTTTTTATGATTTGTTATATTTTATTGTAGTGTCACTAATTTTTAAGTCTATAGATATAAATTTAAAAATAAATATAACTTTAAGTATATAATATTATAAGTAACTATGTAAATAATATAATATAATAATAATAATAATATAATGTAACATGAAATAGAGGTATGATTTATTATTTATTATATTTTAATGAAGTGTCCTTTATTTACTAAAGTATAAATAAAAGGTATAAAAATAAATATAAGTTTATAGATATTTGTAAGTATATAATAAACACAAGTATAAATTTATTATAAATATTATAAATTTAAGTGTAAGTATAAAAATAAGTTATAGATCAAACTCATTTATACTATCTATTCTCTCTAGCTCTCTCTTGCTTTCCCTGCTTGGATTAGCAGCACTCGCTATGCTCACCTTGGGGACTAGATCTATCCTAGGTTTTGTAAGAGTTTAGACCTTGAGGCTGTCATCTCCACCTTAGACCCAAACTCCAACTTGCTAGCTGCATTTTGCGATGCAATGGAGGACTTCACCTACTCTATCCCAAATTTCACCTTGAGTTGGATTCCTTTGGAGTTCCTCTTCACAGCAGCATGAAGAGTGGATCCAACCACAAGAAGGCGGTGAACAGAGCTCTAGCTCATGTCGGACAAGATTTCCACACTACCACTGTTCCAACCTCCTATGAAGAGCACATCCCACTCGATATCATTGAGCGGGATATTTCTTTTGGTATTTACATCTTGAACTCTGATGTTCAAGAGCTAGAGGATGATGACATCCAAGATCTCCCTCTAGTGGAGTAGATAGACACAAAGCCAAAGGAGACCACTCTAGACCCTGTCATTGAGGCCACAGAGAGCTCTCGCGCTTGCATCCATCTAGCCTGCTGAAACTCAAAGATCCCTACCCCCTCTGCTCAACGGATTCGAGGTGCTAGAAGCGGAAGTAGCTTTTCTTGCACGGGGCAGGATCCCTCACTCGGGGCCTCACCCACCACACGGATATCCAAACAAGAGACTAATCCCTTGGTTCTTCAAAAACCGAACCCAAAAAAACTTCCCCCTAATGGAAAGCATGGGTGATTCCTCCAAAGGATATTTGTACTCTAACGTAGTCAGGGTCATTACTGACCAAACACATCCGACCAAACCTGTGAGTCACTTGGTCAAATCAAGGAGGAAACTTGCACTTGGATCATAGAAACCAATGCTTTTTTCCCCATCAAGAGGCACAGCCATTGATTCTTTTTCCATAGAACAATTACTGTCCGGGATTTACTTCATCTATCGTACTATCCATCAGTCCAGTCTATCCAGTCCTATGGGTTCCAAAATTTAAAATAACCTTTGTCTAATTTTCCACTAATTTTCATGAATTTTTTGAAATTTTTAATCAACCCCGAACGCATTTAGAATACGAACGGTCAAAAAATTTCGGAATTCCAACGGTTTTCCCGGAATACGGAAAGCCAAAAGTTTTGGGAAAATGAAAAGACAAAAAAAAATCGGAATGTGAAAGGTCAAAGGTTTCCGGAATACGGAAGGTCAAAAGTTTTTCCGGAATTCGGAAAGCCAAAAGGTTTTGGGAAAACGGAAAGCCAAAGGTTTTCCGGAAGTTGAAAAGCCAATATTTTTCAATAAGAAATTTTCAGGATTTTTTCTGAGATTTTTTACTCAAATCCAGTAATTTTCAGAAACTTCCAGGCTTTTTTCCAAGCTTTTTCCTTGAAATAAATTCAAAAGCCTTTTTTTTTAAATAAAAAAAACTCATTTTTTTAAAAAAAAAATGAATATATGTTTTATTAAGGCTTTTAGCCTTTTGATTTTTTTAGGGGGGGGGGCGATTTTTCGCCGGCGGCTGCTGCGCAGCCCCCCCCCCTCCCGTCGCCTGCGCATGGACGAGAGAGAGAGAGAGATAAGATTCTCTCTTCTCCCTTCTCTCCTCCCTTTCCTCTCAACTTTCATTTTCATTCTCTTTCTCCAATCTCCTCTCTCTGCTAAACAGAGATTAATTTAATCCATTGATTAATTTTTTAATTAATCATATCTTAATCATAATTATCATTAATTATGATTAATGTTTAAAAAAAATCATTTTAAAGAGATTTTCTCACGGAAAAAATGAGAAAAAATCAGATTTGAGAAACGGAGAGGACCCCACGCACACGGGAGAGCATCTCATGCATCAACACGCTGTCCCCTACTGAATTTCAGTAGAAATTGACAGAATTTGATCGCATTCCCGCGGAAAAAACCCGCAAAAAATGTATAAAAATACATTTTTAATCAAAAAAATGCTCAAAAAATTCCTAAAAAATTAGGAAAAAATTTCTAAAAATTCTAGAAATTCAGGGAATCCATCCTCTCAAAAATATCCACCATAAACTTTATGGTATTTTTGAAACACGCACACGGGAGAGCATCTCATGCATCAACACGCTGTCCCCTACTGAATTTCAGTAGAAATTGACAGAATTTGATCGCATTCCCGCGGAAAAAACCCGCAAAAAATGTATAAAAATACATTTTTAATCAAAAAAATGCTCAAAAAATTCCTAAAAAATTAGGAAAAAATTTCTAAAAATTCTAGAAATTCAGGGAATCCATCCTCTCAAAAATATCCACCATAAACTTTATGGTATTTTTGAAAAAAAATCCATTAATGCTCGATTTTAACCATAAAAAATAGGGAAAAATAGCATTAACTCACGGTATTCCCCCGCAACGTCGATTCGTCCATTGAATTGAAGTACCACACGTTCCAATCACCATAACGATGATCCATGTGCATTTCATCAACACAAATCAACAAAAGATAACATTTTATTAGTAAATATTAAAATTTACTAAAAAAAATCAACAATTAAATAGAGATTGCTCTGATACCACTGTTAAAACCCTAAGATCTCTCTAGATAATTGTTATGCATGTTTTATGCATAACAATTATCAAGAGAGATCTTAGGGTTTTAACATTAAAACCCTAAGATCTCTCTAGATAATTGTTATGCATAAAACATGCATAAAACAGGCATAAACTCAACCACCCAACCACCCCCGAGCCCAAGGGATGCACACATGAATAAAGAATGAAATACATCATACCTCTACCTTGATGTCCCATACCATCAAGAGGTATAATACAAACCAATAGCATGTAGCTATAGTGTGAAATGGTAGGTGAGTAGATATGGACCTCTACACAAGAGACCATAGCATAGCCTTGGCCTCATGGAGCCCAAACCTCCAAGCCCCCAAGCTCTCTTGAGTGTGCCCCATGCCCCTATTATATAGGAGGGCCCTCAAGTGACTCTTGACTTTCCATTCCTCATGTGTGACCCTTGGATGCCTGACCCTAACCTTAAACCTTAAGGTTAGTCCTAACCCATGCTCCACTAGAGCTTGTTCCCATGCTCCCATGCTCACAAGCCTAATGTGGGTTAGCCTAACCGACATTAGGCTTGTGAGCATGGGAGCATGGGAACAAGCTCTAGTGGAGCATGGGTTAGGACTAACCTTAAGGTTTAAGGTTAGGGTCAGGCATCCAAGGGTCACACATGAGGAATGGAAAGTCAAGAGTCACTTGAGGGCCCTCCTATATAATAGGGGCATGGGGCACACTCAAGGGGGCTTGGAGGTTTGGGCTCCATGAGGCCAAGGCTATGCTATGGTCTCTTGTGTAGAGGTCCATATCTACTCACCTACCATTTCACACTATAGCTACATGCTATTGGTTTGTATTATACCTCTTGATGGTATGGGACATCAAGGTAGAGGTATGATGTATTTCATTCTTTATTCATGTGTGCATCCCTTGGGCTCGGGGGTGGTTGGGTGGTTGAGTTTATGCCTGTTCTATGCATGTTTTATGCATAACAATTATCTAGAGAGATCTTAGGGTTTTAACAGTGGTATCAGAGCAATCTCTATTTAATTGTTGATTTTTTTTAGTAAATTTTAATATTTACTAATAAAATGTTATCTTTTGTTGATTTGTGTTGATGAAATGCACATGGATCATCGTTATGGTGATTGGAACGTGTGGTACTTCAATTCAATGGACGAATCGACGTTGCGGGGGAATACCGTGAGTTAATGCTATTTTTTCCTATTTTTTATGGTTAAAATCGAGCATTAATGGATTTTTTTTCAAAAATACCATAAAGTTTATGGTGGATATTTTTGAGAGGATGGATTCCCTGAATTTCTAGAATTTTTAGAAATTTTTTTCTAATTTTTTAGGAATTTTTTGAGCATTTTTTTGATTAAAAATGTATTTTTATACATTTTTTGCGGGTTTTTTCCGCGGGAATGCGATCAAATTCTGTCAATTTCTACTGAAATTCAGTAGGGGACAGCGTGTTGATGCATGAGATGCTCTCCCGTGTGCGTGGGGTCCTCTCCGTTTCTCAAATCTGATTTTTTCTCATTTTTTCCGTGAGAAAATCTCTTTAAAATGATTTTTTTTAAACATTAATCATAATTAATGATAATTATGATTAAGATATGATTAATTAAAAAATTAATCAATGGATTAAATTAATCTCTGTTTAGCAGAGAGAGGAGATTGGAGAAAGAGAATGAAAATGAAAGTTGAGAGGAAAGGGAGGAGAGAAGGGAGAAGAGAGAATCTTATCTCTCTCTCTCTGGTCCATGCGCAGGCGACGGGAGGGGGGGGGGGCTGCGCAGCAGCCGCCGGCGAAAAATCGCCCCCCCCCCTAAAAAAATCAAAAGGCTAAAAGCCTTAATAAAACATATATTCATTTTTTTTTAAAAAAATGAGTTTTTTTTATTTAAAAAAAAAGGCTTTTGAATTTATTTCAAGGAAAAAGCTTGGGAAAAAGCCTGGAAGTTTCTGAAAATTACTGGATTTGAGTAAAAAATCTCAGAAAAAATCCTGAAAATTTCTTATTGAAAAATATTGGCTTTTCAACTTCCGGAAAACCTTTGGCTTTCCGTTTTCCCAAAACCTTTTGGCTTTCCGAATTCCGGAAAAACTTTTGACCTTCCGTATTCCGGAAACCTTTGACCTTTCACATTCCGAATTTTTTTTGTCTTTTCATTTTCCCAAAACTTTTGGCTTTCCGTATTCCGGGAAAACCGTTGGAATTCCGAAATTTTTTGACCGTTCGTATTCTAAATGCGTTCGGGGTTGATTAAAAATTTCAAAAAATTCATGAAAATTAGTGGAAAATTAGACAAAGGTTATTTTAAATTTTGGAAAATGTGGGGTTGGTGTTTGGCATGTGGTGTGTCCATTCGGGCGCCCGTGACCATTCAAATTCCTTTAAAAATATATTTTTTGACCCAGAAAATTAGAAAAATCCATTAAAATTGAAAATTTTCATTGGATTTGAGAATTGTCGGGCGAAATTGGAAATTTCGTGAACGATGGGATTCTCAGGGAAAATTAGGAAATTTCTAGAAATTATTTTTAGAAATCCTAAAAATTGGTATTTTTAAAATATCAATGGTATTTTGGCAAATTAAATTGCTAAAAATTTTCTGGAAAAATATAGGTTTGGAATGCCATGAGATAGGTATCAACTTAGGGCACCTATTGATGTCGGTCTTAAGGACATCGAGCTTGATGCATCGAGGGATTTCTTGCGAGATATGCAAGAAATTCTGACCGAAGCTCGGGATTCTATCAGGAGTGCTCATGATAGGGCACGGTTTTATGCTGATAGGGGACGCTCATCATCTTGGTCTTTTAAACCAGGAGCGTTGGTTTATGTTCCTAAAGATTTTCAGACTTTGTCAATGGAAAAATGCTCGAATTTATCTCCTAGATATTGTGGTCCATTTCGAGTTATATATCGGATTGGCACGGTTGCGTATGAACTAAAACTACCTCCAATTGTTAGAGTTCATCCAGTCTTTCATATCGATAGATTGAAAGGGAAACTGGGAGGTGAGGATGACACAGTTACTCCTCAAGAACTCGTTGAAGTCGATGAATTATCCTATGTTCCACATGAACCTGATAAGGTACTTGAATTCAGGGAAAGGAAACTTTCTAGTTGACTAATCCCTGAGGTTAAAATAAGGTGGAAAGATAGGGAAATTGAGAATTCGACTTGGGAGTCGGTTGAGATTGTTCAGCGCAGTTCTTCTTCTTTTCATTGCAAGAGTGCAATGTTTTGAGAGAGGGGAAGTATGTTATATGTACATTATGTGTGCTATGTTATATACACATTATGTGTGCATATACTAGGAGGCTAACCCACATTAGGCTTGTGAGCATGGGAGCATGGGAACAAGCTCTAGTGGAGCATGGGTTAGGACTAACCTTAAGGATTAAGGTTAGGGTCAGGCATCCAAGGGTCACACATGAGGAATGGAAAGTCAAGAGTCACTTGAGGGCCCTCCTATATAATAGGGGCATGGGCACACTCAAGGGAGCTTGGTGGGCATTGGAGCTTGGAGCTTGATGGCTTGGAGGCTCATGCTATGGTCTCTTGTGTAGAGGTCCATATCTTCTCACTTACCATCTCACACTATAGCTACATGCTATTGGTTTGTATTATACCTCTTGATGGTATGGGACATCAAGGTAGAGGTATGATGTATTTCATTCATTATTCATGTGTGCATCCCTTGGGCTCGGGGGTGGTTGGGTGGTTGAGTTTATGCCTGCTTTATGCATGTTTTATGCATAACAATTATCTAAAGAGATCTTGGGGTTTTAACAGTGGTATCAGAGCAATCTCTATTTAATTGTTGATTTTTTTTAGTAAATTTTAATATTTACTAATAAAATGTTATTTTTTTGTTGATTTGTGTTGATGAAATGCACATGGATCATCGTTATGGTGATTGGAACGTGTGGTACTTCAATTCAATGGACGAATCGACGTTGCGGGAAAATTCCGTGAGTTAATGCTATTTTTCTCTTCAAGTAGGAAAGCATGGCATTATAACAGCAGAAACCAGGGATTCATCGGCGCCCCGACATACCCACATCTGCATATGGAATAATCGACGTCTCGAGTTACCCATATCAACATAGAGTCATCAACGTCTCGATGAGTCACATATGTCCATCCGTAAACCTATCAGGTTGATTGTGTAAATCACCTAAATTACGGAACTAGAGAAAGAAATGCCAACAAAGGAAGAATCCAAATTTCCTTATCCGAACACAACAAGATAAACTTGTTTGAACTCTAAAGAAAGAGATTTCAACAAGTGAAAATGCCGACGAGATTACCCTCATCAAAACATGTAGGCTATAGATAAAAGAAGTTTATCTAAAGAATGCCCACACTATAACTTCTAGTGAATTTAGAAAATAAGATTGTCTTTGAATGTTGAGGTCAACATGCTAAGTGATGTAAGCAAAGCAACAATCTTGAGCCCAAATTATCCCATAAGATAATATATGTGAGGGATCGCTAGCGTCCCATACCACCATGATACCACCCATACATACCTTAACAATTTGAAACTCCCTAGTATGCCGTCTAGGAAAATATGAATAAATTCCCGTGTAAAAGGAATAAGATGGCCTTATCCAGACTTTCACATACTAAACCTGTCTCTATATACTTGAGAGACTACATCAAGGAATAACTCCTTCTGAGTACATCATTAGAAAAGAAATTGAATTATTGGCGCCTTTCTAATGATAACTACCCAAAACACAATAAAGTTAGGGTAGAAAAAATAACTCACCTAGATACATAAGCAACTAGGTATCCGAGTTGGAATATGTACAAGAGTACAAAAAATATACTCCAAAATTACGTGCTAAAAACGAAGGCAAATGCTACCCTCAAAGCACATGGAATTATCCAAAAGATCAAAAGATCCTTATAAAACCATGGATAAAAGCATAGAAGCTCCTCGAATCCATAAAAACCATAGTTGATCATAAAAATCAATGCATACCATCTAATGGACATAAATCATCATGCCAAAAGAAGCATTTAAATTAGTGGTGGCCAACTCATCAATCCGGAGTATATGAACATTGCGTTGTTCAAATAAAACTCCAAAGTAAGAAAGTGAAACACATGTGTGTAGCACTCAATAAGAAAACCCTAGACATAAGTGATCTAGGCAGAACCTGATGAGTCCATATAAAACTTGGAAAACATCCAAAATCCACCAAAATAAACCGATCAACTAACCCATGATAGAGGCTTAAGACATTAAGCACAAACCACACTTAAATAAGTGCAAAATAAATTATCATGGAAAAGTGTCAAAGGTGAAACACACTTTGAACGAAAATTATAGCCATCAAAAGAAATTAAGGAACATGTCCAAAAAGAATGGCTAAACAATGGTCAAAAATCATGAATACATCGTTTAGAATTAATCCAAACATAAATATCCATTAATACGAGGTATAATCGTATTAATAATATGTGAATAACACGCATCTATCTAATGTCAGCACGAGAAAACGTACTTCAACATTAAATAACCCTCGAAAATATTAAATTCTCGAGAAAAAGAATTATCATGATTTTTTTCTAATTTTTCCAAATTTATAGGGCCTCAAAATATAATAATTTTGAATTCCACCAAACCTATCTCATGGCATTCCAAACCTATATTTTTCCAGAAAATTTTTAGCAATTTAATTTACCAAAATACCATTGATATTTTAAAAATACCAATTTTTAGGATTTCTAAAAATAATTTCTAGAAATTTCCTAATTTTCCCTGAGAATCCCATCGTTCACGAAATTTCCAATTTCGCCCGACAATTCTCAAATCCAATGAAAATTTTCAATTTTAATGGATTTTTCTAATTTTCTGGGTCAAAAAATATATTTTTAAAGGAATTTGAATGGTCACGGGCGCCCGAATGGACACACCACATGCCAAACACCAACCCCACATTTTCCAAAATTTAAAATAACCTTTGTCTAATTTTCCACTAATTTTCATGAATTTTTTGAAATTTTTAATCAACCCCGAACGCATTTAGAATACGAACGGTCAAAAAATTTCGGAATTCCAACGGTTTTCCCGGAATACGGAAAGCCAAAAGTTTTGGGAAAATGAAAAGACAAAAAAAATTCGGAATGTGAAAGGTCAAAGGTTTCCGGAATACGGAAGGTCAAAAGTTTTTTCGGAATTCGGAAAGCCAAAAGGTTTTGGGAAAACGGAAAGCCAAAGGTTTTCCGGAAGTTGAAAAGCCAATATTTTTCAATAAGAAATTTTCAGGATTTTTTCTGAGATTTTTTACTCAAATCCAGTAATTTTCAGAAACTTCCAGGCTTTTTCCCAAGCTTTTTCCTTGAAATAAATTCAAAAGCCTTTTTTTTTAAAATAAAAAAAACTCATTTTTTTTAAAAAAAATGAATATATGTTTTATTAAGGCTTTTAGCCTTTTGATTTTTTTAGGGGGGGGGGCGATTTTTCGCCGGCGGCTGCTGCGCAGCCCCCCCCCCCTCCCGTCGCCTGCGCATGGACCAGAGAGAGAGAGATAAGATTCTCTCTTCTCCCTTCTCTCCTCCCTTTCCTCTCAACTTTCATTTTCATTCTCTTTCTCCAATCTCCTCTCTCTGCTAAACAGAGATTAATTTAATCCATTGATTAATTTTTAATTAATCATATCTTAATCATAATTATCATTAATTATGATTAATGTTTAAAAAAAATCATTTTAAAGAGATTTTCTCACGGAAAAAATGAGAAAAAATCAGATTTGAGAAACGGAGAGGACCCCACGCACACGGGAGAGCATCTCATGCATCAACACGCTGTCCCCTACTGAATTTCAGTAGAAATTGACAGAATTTGATCGCATTCCCGCGGAAAAAACCCGCAAAAAATGTATAAAAATACATTTTTAATCAAAAAAATGCTCAAAAAATTCCTAAAAAATTAGGAAAAAATTTCTAAAAATTCTAGAAATTCAGGGAATCCATCCTCTCAAAAATATCCACCATAAACTTTATGGTATTTTTGAAAAAAAATCCATTAATGCTCGATTTTAACCATAAAAAATAGGAAAAAATAGCATTAACTCACGGTATTCCCCCGCAACGTCGATTCGTCCATTGAATTGAAGTACCACACGTTCCAATCACCATAACGATGATCCATGTGCATTTCATCAACACAAATCAACAAAAGATAACATTTTATTAGTAAATATTAAAATTTACTAAAAAAATCAACAATTAAATAGAGATTGCTCTGATACCACTGTTAAAACCCTAAGATCTCTCTAGATAATTGTTATGCATAAAACATGCATAGAACAGGCATAAACTCAACCACCCAACCACCCCCGAGCCCAAGGGATGCACACATGAATAAAGAATGAAATACATCATACCTCTACCTTGATGTCCCATACCATCAAGAGGTATAATACAAACCAATAGCATGTAGCTATAGTGTGAAATGGTAGGTGAGTAGATATGGACCTCTACACAAGAGACCATAGCATAGCCTTGGCCTCATGGAGCCCAAACCTCCAAGCCCCCAAGCTCCCCTGAGTGTGCCCCATGCCCCTATTATATAGGAGGGCCCTCAAGTGACTCTTGACTTTCCATTCCTCATGTGTGACCCTTGGATGCCTGACCCTAACCTTAAACCTTAAGGTTAGTCCTAACCCATGCTCCACTAGAGCTTGTTCCCATGCTCCCATGCTCACAAGCCTAATGTGGGTTAGCCTCCTAGTATATGCACACATAATGTGTATATAACATAGCACACATAGTGTACATATAACAATTGGCAACCAGAACGCTCACCACCTGTCCACCCAGGGGCCTTTTGGATAGTTTCTAGCTCATAGTAACCGGCAATATATTCACATATCAAAAATGGAATCTCCGTTGAAGGTCAGCAAGATCAACCACAATGGATCCATATAAAAGAGCCATGGACTCATCCGTTGAGGGGACCAGCAAGGTCAATCAACCAGATCCATGCCCGAATTCAGAAAACAACTCTTACTCCTTGTTCCAATATCTTCCTCGATGCACGTGTGGGTATCTTTGGTGAACCAGAGCTCGAGGACCGTATGGTAAGCACCCTCTAGGATCCTTTGCAGGCAGGTAACCTAGTGCTTCACTCATAGGCCGCTTCCTTGGTCCCTAATCCACCGTACCGGAAGCTCACCATTTAAATCAAACCGAGGTTGGTCAAGACCTTGGCCGATCTTGCTACGCGAGACGTTCTCCGTTGACTCTCCGTCAACTGTTGCAACTTTATCAGATAGGTCTCCACCACGACTCATTCTCAAGACAGTCAAAATGCTTCCCCAACATTATTGACATAAAATAGTCATTTAAAAACAAGTCATAAATACAGTTTCTATAATGAACTCTCATCTTTCACATTGTTCCACATCTATCCACATTACTTAATCCATATCCAATTCATATGTATTCCTATCTCATCCAATCACGTCATTTTTCATCTATATCCAAACATATCTCAATTTTGGATTACCTCTCTCTACCAGGTCAAAACAGGGTAAAATAGAATCTTTCTTTTATTTCAAAGAGGGGAATAATTACAAGATCAGAAGGGGAGGTTCTTACACCTACACACCTCAAAAGCTAGAGGGAGGAATCTTACATCCTACCCTACTTAAAAAATGCGAGATGTCCTCATCTCGTAGGTGGAGTATGATCTCTTTCATCTTCTTCTTCTTCTTCAATCACTTCCAGCGTTACTGGCTTGGAAGTGGACGACCGATTTGGGAACATCTCTCTTTGACTTCCCCTATTCTGAGGCGAAGGTCTTGCATTACTTTGGATTAAAACTGTGGGTTGGTTAGATGGTCTACCTCTAGGATTTCTCTGATTTTGATGGAAATAAACTTGATTACTCTGAAAGGAAGGAGCTGGAGTCTAGAATCTTGATCCCTGATTTTCTCGCCCTGAAAACCTTGTTCCAAAAGGAGTTGGGCAATCCATACTGCGATGTCCAAATCCTTGACAATTATAGCATTTCACAACCTTGTTCAAGGGTGGAACTTCTAAAGTTGAATTCCAAGGGATTGAGTTCCGCGCAAAGGACATTTCTTCCATTCTGAAACTTCCCATATCCTAGGCTTGACCCTTATATCTCTTAGACGATGGAAGGTTGGAATCTCCTTCTAGAGTTAAAAACCTTTTGAAAGGTGATGGTGTTGGCTTCGGCAGAACCTTGACATCAAAGGCCTTGGTGAAATCCTTCACCATCCGCACTACTTCAGCCATGGAAACTGGCTTGGCATTCTTCACTAGGATATTCAAAGGCTCGTTCAGTCCCTGAATGAACCTGGCCATCAGTTGTTCTACATCCAATGGTGGGTGGCGACCGAGTATTTGAGGAGGAGAGCGAATGCTTGGTGATACACTTCAATAGTTCTGCTCCCCTAGGTTAACTCTAAGAATTCATTCATCTTTGTTTTCAAAAAGCCAGGAGGACAGAATCTCTTCCTTAGGAAAATTTTGAGATCATTCCATGTCTGAGTGTTTCGATCCACACGGTTTGTCTCGCAGTGGTTTCTCCATGCTACTCTGGCTATTTCTACTATCTTCAGCCTTGCAAGAGCCATTTTGCTCTTCTCATTGTACCCAATGACATCGAAGTACTCTTCCATTGCTTCGATCCACTTCTTCGCAGTCTCGCCCAAGTTTTTCCCTTCACCACCCTTGAAAGGTCCAGGCTGCGATCCATGAAGAGTTTTACGAACATCTAAGTCGAGCTCTTTCTCATCGAGTTGGAGGTTATCATTCCTACCACGACGACCTCGATCCATGATCCTATCAATATGAAAATTCTTGTTAAGTCCTTTTATTTACCATTCAAATTAGACTTTAGATCCAATTGGTTCTACGGTTCTTTAGATTGGTCAGCTCTCCCCACAGAATCATGGGATAAAGATCCCTTATATAGAACTCATCCATCAGATAACAATTCACTCAGATCATAACATTCAAATCCTTATTATAATAATGGTCCATTAGACCAAACTTTCTATCTGAACAGTCCTCCATGGAAATTTTCAATTGTACAGATTTTTAATTTGACAACCCTTAACTTGATCCACTGGGTCAAGTGTTAACAGCAGTAATCTGTCAGCACAATACACTAACCTCATAGTGATTTGCTGAAGTCATTAACGTCATTCTAGTTACGAACATCATCATAGGGACTCACCCCATTCATCCTCATTGTGGTTTTGCTCAGCTTATTACATTTCAACCAAAATTCAGGAATCATCATTTTTCAATCAGAATCCAAATCAACTCATCAGTTCTCAACTAGAATTTTAAATCATATCAAACTACATTCAAATTCATCATCTAGATAGCATTTTTGCTTATAATTTCAAGTCTTAGATTTACTCGTATATATTGCCAGTAAAGAGCTGCCGTTATACCCTCGGCATATACGGGTAGTCACGGTACTTGGAATTATAAGGTAAATACCATCATGACTAGGCCTCAAGCAAGTCAAGGATTTCCATACAATTGCGGTACTTCATCTGAAGACCCACTTTCAATTTCATGAATCTTCATTCTGAATATCAATTTGTATGAATTTATCACACAATTACAATTTTTTACTGTTACTTCATAAATTTTTGACATTTTTGGCTTTTCAGTTGATCCACTTTAGCCAAATCGCTCTGATACTACCAGCCAGTTGAAAGATCCATGCCCCCTCCACGTGGGCACAACGGATTCGGGGGTGCTAGCAGCCGAAGTAGCACTTCTTGCACGAGGCAAGATCCCTCACTCGGGGCCTTGCCCACGGATATCCGGACAAGAGACTAATCCCTTAGTTCTTCAAAAATCAAACCCGAAAAACTTTCCCCTACCGGAAAGCACATGCGATTCCTCCAAAGGATATTTGTACTCTAATGTAGTCAGGGTCATTTTACTGACCAAACTGATCCGATCGAACCTGTGAGTCACTTGGTTAGATCAAGGAAGAAACTTGCACTTTGATCATAGTCTAAACCAATGCTTTTTTCCCCATTGAGAGGCACAGCCGTTGATTCTTTTTCCATAGAGCAATTACTATCCAGGATATAGTTCATCTATCGTACTATAACAGAATTGAGTCTCATTTTACGGATCCATCAGTCCAACCCCATCCAGCCCCATGGGTTACCAACCACTGTAGTGATGGGATCCAATTAGGAATTTCGTTAGGTTTTGTTCCGTGTATGAGGGAAAAGAGTTCCCAGGTCACCTAGCCGGATATTCATGCAAATTTAACGCCAATTACACCACTTACACGCTCAATATGAAATTGTCTTTTTCACATATTTAGCTATCTTTAAAATAATTATTTAATGAAACCATAGTGTCATTGATCATAATCCTCAAAATCTCCGGTTGAATCCTTATTTCCAATCATTCCTTCATCGGTGTACCTATGGCATCACTGGCAACCAGAACGCTCACCACCTATCCACTCAGGGGTCTTTTGGATAGTTCTTAGCTCATAGTAACCGGCAATATATTCACATATCAAAAATGGAATCTCCGTTGAAGATTAGCAAGATCAACCAATGGATCCATATAAAAGAGCCATGGACTCATCCGTTGAGGACCAGCAAGGTCAATCAACCAGATCCATGCCCGAATTCAGAAAACAACTCTTACTCTTTGTTCCAATATCTTCCCTCACGCACGTGTGGGTATCTTCGATGACCCAGAGCCCGAGCACCGTATGGTCAGAACCCTCTAGGATCCTTCGCAGCAGCAGCAGGTAACCTAGCGCTTCACTCATAGGCCGCTTCCTTGGTCCCTCATCCACCGTACTGAAAGCTCACCATTTAAATCGAGCCGAGGCTGTCAAGACCTCAGCCAGACCTTGGTACGCGAGATGTCCTCCGTTGACTCTCCGTCAGCTCTGTTGCAATTTTATCAGATAGGTCTCCACCACGACCTCATTCTCAAGATGGTAAAATGCTTCCCTAGCATTATTGACGTAAAACAGTCATTTAAAAACAAGTCATAAATATAGTTTCTATAATGAACTCTCGTCTTTCACATTGTTCCACATCTGTCCACATTACTTAATCCATATCCAATTCATGTGTATTCCTATTCTCATCCAATCACATCATTTTTCATATCATCACATCTTTCCTCATTTACCCTCATCACATCTCATCCACTCGCATCAACCCATATTTCCATCCCATCACACCTCATTCATTCACATCTATTTCAATTTACATCACACCTCATCACATTCATTTCACATCTCATCTCATTCATTCTTATCCTGATTCACATCACATCACATCTCATCCATTCACATCCCATATCATTAATTTACATCCGATTCATATGACCACATCTCATTCACTCACATCCGGATGCAAATTCATCAAGATACACAATTTTCTTCAAAATAAAGTTGATGTCAGCATCGATCATGCAATGCATGGGAGAGGATGATTTGTTTTTTAGAATGGTCCCAACTTCAATATTTAGGGCCTCTAGGGCATGTAGACCCCGCATGTATGATCCCATGCCCATCAGAGGCTGGGAAGTGCTCTGTCCAAAGGCTGGCATGGGAAGCCCTGATTTTTGCAGATTCAAGGCTTCCCATATGCGAGCCTTTGGACAGAGCACTTCCCAGCCTTTGATGGGCATGGGATCATACATGTAGGGTCTAAATGCCCTAGAGATCCTAAATATCAAATCTGGGGAGAAACTGGTAAAAAGAAATACCTTTTCTACTTCGTCAAGCTCCTTTTGCAAGGGTGCCTCTAGATTTGCTCCTAGAATGGGTCTGCCCCATCGTCGATTGGACAACAGGAGGTCCGAAGAGTTCATTCTGCAAGTGCTTGAACTCTTCATATGTGACCTCATATTGAGGAGTTGCATCCTCAATCTATTTTTGGATGGCAATGATAGCAGAGATATCATCTACACTGCTTTCATCATATCACCTTATCTCATCAACCTATATCTCATCAACCTGTGGTAGGGCTTCTTGGTAATCAAAGTCGAGGAAATCATCACTGGCATCTTGCACAAGTATACTATATAGTTCATCCTCCCTCAGTCCAATAGCTCCAACACATCCTGCATGAGGAGGTACTCTACCCCTTCGATGTGATGGCACTCAATGTAGCTAGTGGTGGGACATAACTTTGGGTTTCTATAAGATTCCTCCCTCTAGCTTTTGAGGTGTGCACGTGTAAGAACCCTTCTGATCTTGTAATTATTCCCTTCTTTGAAATAAAAGAAAGATTATGTTTTACCTTATTTTAACCTGGAGAGAGAAAATATCTAGAGAGAGATAATCCAAAATTGAGATTGTTAACCTATGACAGACATTGAGACGTATTATGTTTTACGTCATTAATTTAAATATTCTGAGTCATGGGCCGGGCTTGTCGGCACCATATGTTAAGGATGAAGGGATTGGGTGATCGCCGATGAGAGGCGCACCTTGAATATCAGTAGGATAAGGGTTAGGATCGGCCGACCACGTATGGGCGCCCAAGTGTGAACGGCCAAGTCACCTATAAGAGTCAAATGTAACCCTAAAATCCTCATTTTCATGTGTTGTGAATACAAGAGTGCTAAGAGTCAAATGTAACCCTAAAATCCTCATTCTCATGTGTTGCTACACGCTCTGAACATGCGACGAGCGAAGTAAATGAAGAAGGAGGGGTAGTGGATTCGCCATTCACATCTTATGTAGACACTACCCTCCCAAAGAGTGTCCATGTGGATATTCTACCCACTTCGTTTAATGAGGGCCCTACTGAGCTACTACCTTCCGATGCTCCTCCTAAAGTATAGGTCCCTAGAAGCCAATCCATAAGAAGTGACATTGCATCCACTTCAAGAGAACCGTTTGGCACACCAAGTCTAGATGGGATATTTCTCAATGAAAATTGGGAATATGATCTATATACAGAAACTCTAACGGACCTATACACGGGTTACACATACCATGTAGGTTGGTTAGAAGTCCTATGATCTACATCTAGCGCCACTAATCTAGAAGAGCAACAACACATGATATGTGAGGTTATTCATAGAATTATCCAATTTGAGAGGCAAAATAGGGGAGTGAACCTAGTTTCCACTGGCCCTATGAGATTTTTGGATACGGGCAAGGCCAAACAACCAACCCTATCACAATTGGTCGATGAGTCCCATAGACCCTTCGTATGTTGTTTCGCCTGGAGTCTCAATGCAGGTTGAGCCCACGAGCAGTAACTTTAGCTTCCCAACCTTGGCTCAACTTTCCATTAGGGAATCCACAATGCCTACCCCAATGAGCATGACAGAAAGCGCATCTGTTACCACTGTAGTTAGTACGACACCGCTACCTAGTGGAACAGTACCTACAACAGTGCGTGCCAGTGCCTATCAACCCTATGTACCTAACTATCGCTACTCATGCTCATGTAGCTCCTACGCCTCTTAGTATGCCAATGGCGTATGCTCCACGACCGCCTTATCACAACCCTTATCCAAGAGGAGCTAGGCCTAGCCACATATATCCTATGTCATTTGCCAACATACTCAGACCAACGCCAACTCCTATCAGCCAGGCTATCCCAGAAGTGCCTCCACCAACTATGCCTGCTCACCTAGGTGATCTTGCAGTGTTTGCTCAGACGATCGGACAATCTATTGTGGAAAACATGCGGGGCATGCCTGAGAGAGAACCTAGAAGCAAGGCAGTACAAGTGGCTAAGCTCACTCAAAACTTCAGTGGTAACGAGGATGTTAGGAAGCACATTGAAGTCTTCGAACATGTGTGTGATTCCTTAGAAGAGCACAATGAGCTGCATAAGTGTAAAGCCTTAGGCTTAACCTTGAGTGGGAAGGCCGGAGATTGGTATCAAACCTTAAGGGTTGAAGAGCGCACTCACTATCCCACTCTCAAGAGATTGTTCTTGAAAGAATACATACGTGAGGGTGTGCTTTGGGGGGGTAGCATCTCAACTCCAAAAAGCTGAACGCGAGGAAGGGGAGTCAGTGATGAGAGACTTTATAAGTCGATTGAAGCATCTAAATTCTCGCTGCACTCCCGATGAGCGCTTCAATAATAACCAACTACTCGATAGATTCATCCGAGGATTGCGCCACGAGGATATATACAATGGCCTAGTCATTAGAGGTCTTACAACGTGGGAAGCAGTCACTGCCAATGCAATCCAGTTAGAAGACAACTTGATGATTGCAGGTAAAAAGGTGTCTTCAGAAACAAAATCCGTTAGTTCGCAAGTATCTGGGCACGAGCCAATGACGGTAAAACCTATTGCCAAGGAGCCCAAGATATCTGAAATGTATGTGACCGACCTTACTAAGGCTCTCCAAGAATACTTTAGGGGTAATTGAGCTCCTCAGAATAGCCATATGTACCCAAGGAGAGAGCAACAATGGTGTTCGGTGTGCTTAGGACCACATAGCACGAGTGAATGTCCCACATTCAGAGTCAAATTCAATGGGAATTGCAATGCATGTGGTAAGTACGGCCATCAATCTAAGGATTGCCTAGTACTTAAGCAGCGGATGTTAGGAAATCAGGCACCACTAGCCTGGTCAAACACACCTCAAGTACCCGCGCTAATGCCTACACAACCTGTCGAGCAACCGTCACAGCACATAGTTCCAAGGAATCCGAATGTAGTCCAGTCTGTGCCATTACCACCGCCAGTGCTAGGACCACAACCTCCACATCCAAGGATTACTCCTATAAACCAGATGGGTTGTGAATCACAGTGCGTGTGGGGATTATGATGAGGAGATAGACCCCACTGCTCCATATGGGATTGATACGTTTGAAATGATTCCCCAGTACTACATGGAGGATCATCTCGGGCAAGTCAAGCCTGTATATCAAGCGGCTGCTCTCGCCACAAGAGGGCAAAACCTTAATACCTTGGCGAGGAGACCACCTCTTCAATGCTACGAGTGTGGTGGACCACATCGTGTAGCAGAGTACCCTAATAGGCTACAGAAGATCGCTACTCATATGCAACCAAATCAAGGGAGCACATCGGGAATGCTGGTACTTACATGTAATCGTTGTGGCATAGATCATTTGATCGCTCAATGTCCACATAATCCTAATGCACCCAAGATTACGCCATTGAATTTGGTTGAGGTCACCAACCAAGCACGAGGAACCACACCCGTTGTACCCGCGAATGTAGTTACACGGTCAATGCTTCAAAATCAAAACTACATTCTTGAAGAGAGGGATACTCCATCAATCGCTCAGGAAAAGAAAAAGAAAACACGATGAAAGAGATCGCTTAATGCCATGAGCTCCAAGCCCAGTTCAAAGACTAACATAGGGACAGGAGACGACCCCGTGTATATGAATGATCCTGAAGATGATTCTGATTCTATAGAAACCATGGGGACCAAAGCCACTACCTTAAGGGAGGAACCCACTCGGGAGCTCAATGAAGGAGAATCAAGTGAGTGCATAAATAAGGGAAAACAGAAGGAAACTTCCTCAGCCCCACAACCAAGTCAGTTAATGCCCTCTCGACCACCCAAACTGACTGAGACTCCCCAAGACAAGCCACGTGGGCCAAAAACCCTCAAGAAAAAGATTGGAACTTACCCAAACCCAATTGAGGAGATTGAACAAGTGCAACACTTAAGGGGTTTGGTGGAAGAAACACAAAGAGAACTGGAGCCAAACCCGAGAAAAATCAAAATTCCAGACACAGTGTTTCCTATGCAAGTTCAGCCTCACAGGAACCATAAACCGTTAGCTATACCTAGTATCATTCGGGAAGAAAGTGAGGATAGGACATCCGAAAGTGGGCAAACACCCTTCTTGCTGGAAAGAATGTTTAGTGAGGGAATGCCTGACCCCATTGAAGAGGAAGTGATTCCATCTTCACCAGTTCCTAGTCAAGGGGCGATATCTCGAAAAGTACCGTTGAATGTGTCCAAGCTAATGGATTTCATGTCCTCTGAAATCAGAACCACGATCATATCCAAATTATATGGAGATCCTGAGCTATTCTTAGCTCTTCGGGCATTTCTCAATGGAGAACTAAAGGCGGGGCTACCACAATTTGCAAATATGGATAGAGCCGACACGCTTCAAGATGAGGAGGAACATTGGGATCTACAACCCAACCTAGATGAAGATTCGGTCGTTGAAATACCTGTGAACAAGTTGGGTCAGTACTTTGAAGGGGACGAATCTAATGCCACCCTCCCCATTACTACCAAGGGATTAACTCTAAAGGGAATCCTTGATGGTGGTGCTGGAGTGAGCATTGTGACTAAAAACTATTGGGAATCCATGGGAAGACCTCACCTTGAAGTCACAAACATAGTGGTTAAGATGGCAAACGGAACTATTGCTAAACCTATTGGGATGTTAAGGGACCTTAAGATCAAGGTCCTGGGATACAAGGTAAAACATACCTTCATTGTAATGGATTTCTCCAAGCATCCTATGTCATATCAAATGATCTTAGGACGTCCTTTCATGAGGGAAGCACAAATGGTGCATGACTGGTCGAAAAACCATGTCTATCTACAATTCCAGGACTCTGTCATTCGAGTTGATCTTGAGAATGGTCGTGCACATCCTTTAGGAAGCAAGGTTATCATCGATAATCGATTGGATACCACTGTTCATTCCGCCCCATTAAGGTATTGCTATACATGCAAAAAAGAGACTGATGATGGGAAAGATTCTCCTTATATGGATGTCCTACCAGGTATGACTGAGTCGGATAACGTGGATTGGGTACACCTAGCGGCAACCATAGACACATGGGGAAATAGAGGCACAAGCTGGGTAACACCTGAGGGGCAAGATATGTCACCGTTAGTGCCAATAAACATGATAGGTGTTATGCACTTGACTCCTGATGGCAAGAAAGTGGCAAACTCAACTGACAGTAGCGAAGACTCTGACCAATGTAACTCTGACTATGAATCTCAAGAACAAACTGACTCTGAGCTTGATGGGGGGGATGAATCAAATATTCACCCAAATGTGGAAGCAAGGTGCTCAAGGCCTAGGATAGTGACCTCATGCAACTCATCCGAAAGTGAAGATCGACCAAGTGAGTTCGAATCTGATAGAAACAGAAATCAAAAACTTGGTAAGAAGAAAACGAGACATAAGCGCCAACGCTATCGAGCTAATGTACGAACTGTAATAAATAAGGAGAGATCCACTGCAGAATGGCTTAGTTATGTAGGAGCCATTGACGCTCATCTGGCTTAGTTATGTAGGAGCCATTGACGCTCATCGGAAGATAGCGGATAATTGGGGACAATACCTCCAAAGTGTCATGTGGTGTATTCCGCAACCTCATGACGTCGCCCAATTAGAAATCGAAGAGAAGCCAAAACTAAGTCATACTGCAAGAAGGCGGCAAAACCAAGAGTTGGCTCAACAACAAAAGGAGGTGGAATTAAAAGAAAAAAACCGGGCACAACAAGAACCAGTAGACTTACACCCCGCACCCGAGCATTTCAAATCATTCACCACAGGGGAACGTAAAGTAGTCTACACAAAAGCCCAACGAATGCCTACTAATGGGAGTAGCGTTGTCTACGATGGCCCTGCGATAGTTAAGGAGATAGACTTAGCAGATCCGGGTGAGGAGTCTAAACCAGTTTTTATTGCTCAAGACCTCACCAAGGTGGAAGAAGCTGCACTTACAAAGCTTCTTAAAGAATTCAAGGACATATTTGCTTGGACATATCATGATATGAAGGGTGTTCCACCCTCGGTGGTGCAACACACGATTCCAATGATTAGCACTGCTAAGCCAGTCCAGCAACGTCCCTACCCAATGAATCCTAAGTATGCAAAGATTGTACAAGAGGAAATTGAAAAGCTGATAAAATGTGGATTCATATACCCAATTGAGCACTCAGAATGGGTTTCTCCGATAGTCATCATGCCAAAGAAGAATGGGAAACTCAGAGTGTGCGTTGATCTCAAAAAGGTTAATGCAGCCACGAGAAGGGATCATTACCCCTTGCCATATTCTGAACATGTGCTTGAAAGAGTGGCAGGCAAGGAGGCATATAGCTTTTTAGATGGGTACTCGGGTTATAATCAGATCACAATTGCAGTCGAGGACCAAGCTAAAACAGCATTTATCAAATTATCACGGAGTTTGGAGTGTTTTCCTTTCGCGTCATGGCTTTTGGCTTGACCAATGCACCTGCAACATTCCAACAATTGATAAACACGGCCTTTAAGGAATATCTAAGGGACTTCTGTGAAGCTTTCTTAGATGATCTTTGTGTTCATTCCAACATTCCAACAATTGATAAACACGGCCTTTAAGGAATATCTAAGGGACTTCTGTGAAGCTTTCTTAGATGATCTTTGTGTTCATTCCTCTTGGGACGAGCACTTGATGTGTTTACGAAAAATATTTGAAAGGTGTAGATTATATCGCATCTCCTTGAATCCTTTCAAATGCCAATTCTGGGTTAAACACGGAGTTATCTTAGGGCATATAGTGTCCAAAAATGGGATTTCCATTGACGAGAGTAAAATCAAGGTCATTCTAGAATTACCCCCACCCACCAACTACAAAGGAGTCCAACGGTTTATGGGCCATGTTGGTTATTATCGAAGGTTTATTCTATTCTTCACCGAGATAGCTCGACCATTGTATAAGCTTCTCATCGAGTTTATTTGGACCAAAGAATGTGACCGTGCCTATGAGCTATTAAAGAAGGCCTTGGCGAGTGCTCCAATCTTGAGAATGCCTAACTGGGATTTACTCTTCCATGTGCATATTGATGCATCAAACTTTGCTATTGGGTGTGTGTTAACTCAACCTGGAGAACACAAGCTAGACTACCCCATTAGCTTTGCCAGTCGCCAGTTGAACGATGCTGAGATGAACTACACCACTACGGAGCGAGAAGGGTTGGCAATGATATATGCAGTAAGGAAATTTTGTTATTACCTCCTTGCCACCAAGTTTGTTTTCTATGTGGATCATCAAGCATTGTTGTATCTAGTAAACAAACCATGTTCCACAGGAAGAATCACACGATGGCTATTGATTCTCCTTGAGTTTGATTTCACTGTTGTTGTGAGACCTGGCAAAAAACACGTTATGGCTGATCATTTGTCTCGCATACCTAATGGTGAGGCTCCTACAGGGGTTGATGATGACTTACCGGACACTTCCCTATTCATGGTGGAGACAATGCCTGAATGGAGTGAGAAGATTGTTAACTTTTTGGTTAATGGCTTTCCACCCAAGGAGCTTCGTAAAGATCTAGCTCGAAAGCTAATCAAAGAATGTGAACCCTATTGCCTGATAGCCGGGACTCTTTATAAAAGAGGAAAGGATGACGTTCTTAGGCGTTGTGCCCGAGAGGATGAGTATCTATACATTTTGCAAGAGGCACATATGGGCGTAGCTGGTGGTCACTTCTCAGGAGACTTAACTGTGCGAAAGATCTTACAATCAGGGTATTGGTGGCCCACTATGTTCCAAGACGCATCACTCTTTGTGAAGGGTTGCGATGAATGCCAACGATATAAGAAACCCCAGAGGAAAGATCAGATGCCCCTACATCCGATCAAAGTAAACCAACCATTTGAAAAGTGGGGTTTAGACTTTGTAGGTCCAATTAGTCCAACGGCCCGAAACACACAATCTCGCTATATTATTGTGGCCACTGACTATATGACCAAATGGGCTGAAGCGAAAGCGACACGTAAGGCAGATGCGAGGACAACAGCCAAGTTCCTCTTTGAAAATATAATCACACGATTCGGTTGTCCTTTTGAACTTGTGAGCGACAATGGTACGCATTTTATAAATGAAGTGATTAAGGAGCTCACAACAAATTTCATGATATCCCATCATAAATCTACTCCTTACTATCCGCAAGCGAATGGCCAAGCCGAGAGTACCAACAAGACTTTAATCTCTGTTTTGACAAAGATAGTTGAAGCTCATCGCACGGATTGGGATCTAAAGCTTACAACAGCTTTATGGGCCTATCGTACTACGTACAAAGTGGCTATTAATTGCACACCATTCAAAATGGTATATGGCCAAGAAGCAGTCATGCCGTGGGAATTTGTCATTCCTAGTCTTCGTGTTGCTACTCAAGAGGGTTGGGATGGTAATCCCTTAGTAGAGCATCTATATATCCTTGAGCGGCTAAACGAAGAAAGACAATTGGCTGTATACAATGCCCTTGTGGAGAAGGATAGAAGGAAAAAATGGTTTGATCGCCATCTAAAGGACAAGGACATCAAGGTTGGGGATAAAGTCCTGATGTATGGAGTGCGAAACGAAAAGAAGAAGCTCAAATATGCTGGTAAGGGACCATATAGAGTATGTGAAATTACCCCGCAAGGTACCATCAGAGTGGAGACTCTCGACGGAGTTGAAACCATTAGATTCCTTAATGGGAGTAAATTCAAAAGATACTATGACCCCCTGAGCCAGGAGGAGTTACATGCAATCCATCAAAAGAAGGCAGCTAAAGAACAAGCTGAACTTAAAAAGATACAAGCGAGAGTCGAAGCCAAAGAACGTCAACAGCGTGCTAGGCGACAACGAGAAGCCAACTTGGGGATTACACAAGCATTTTTTGAGGAGGCAGACTCTAAGATACCCAATTGAGTTACAGAGTCCTTACGGGGAGGTGCTGTATAATGCATTATTGGATACAGGAGCTCAACACAATTTGCTATCATATGGCATGTGGTGTCAACTGGGAAAACCACCTTTATCCAAGAGTTCTATCCAAGTTCAAGGAATCAACAAGAAGAAAACCCCTGTCTCAGGAATTCTGCACACTCCGGTTGCTTATGACAAGGGAACCATAATTCAAAGCTTTTTGGTTATGCCTGCTGGTACAATGGAAGGGACTGTAAACTTAGGGCGCAAATGGATGATGGCCACCAAATGCAATATCGATTGGGCAACCAGACGAGTCATGACGCAAGAACCAACACTAGGTCTGACCGCTCAAAATCCCGCACCTAAGTTATCCACTCAAATATTAGATAATGAAAATTCACAAAGTCCAGTGGCAAAACCATCTTTGATTGTTTGCCAATCCTCTAACGCTTCAACGCCAAGAGTGGAAACAGGCAAGGTGGTCCCTAAAGCTTCGCTTACTATGCCAAAGAGTACATACAAATGGGTCCCCAAAGCTTCGTTAACAGCTACTTCCCCTGCTCAATCTCGTTCAGCCACCAAGAAGCCTCGTAGGAAGAAAACAGCTACCCACCCGAGAAAGGGCAATGTAACATCACGATGGATCCCTAAAAAATTCTTAGTAGCCCAAGGATACTACGAGGGGAATGACCAGATTTGGGTCCCTAAACATAAGTTGAATCCCTCTACATCACCTGTAAGACCTTGCAAACCAATTGTTGCAGCCCCAATGACAATTGTTGCAGCCCCAATGACAATTGTTGCAGCCCCAATGACAATTCAAGACCGTGGTAAGGGAAAGGTAATAGAGTGCTCCGCACCACTTCTTCCAGAGTTAGTTTGGATTCCCAAACAATATTGATCATTACCACCTAGCTCAGGAAGGGGGGAGCCACATGAAGCTTCTAGCTCCTCATGCCAGGCACACACTCATATAGAAGTTTCTACATGCTCTACACCTACTCTTGTCAACACCCAACAAAAAACCGATGAGTCTACATCTCCCTTTGTAATAGTATCGTTGAGGAATTAGAATGGCTAATTTGCCTATTGACCATGACTGACCCCTACTCCGTAGAGGACATATCCCCGATAGCCCAATGCTTTCCTTTTCCACAAGATGACTATCCTCGCATGGTTACATTTTTGATGAGTTTATGTGGATGGGAAAATGAAAAGGAAATATCTGACAATGATGAATGGACGGATGAAACTCATGGCACTACTGAGGTTGACTTTATTTATTTGGATGATGCGGATAGAGGCTTAGCCTTAGGGCTAGAGCCAGGACTCTACAACATCCTCTTACCGTATCCTCAGTAGTAGTGTGGTGACTGGTAGGTAGGTTAGTGTTTTCAAGTTTTTTCTAGTTTAGATTCCTTAAACAAGTCTTGAAATTTTCACACTGATGTGCCTCTCGAGGTATAGTGCTTGTTAGTTTATTGTACAGGTTGAAAAGTTTGAGGTGGGTTCGCTTTCAAGTCCTGAGATTGCCGCAACGTTCATCAAAATATATCTACATCAAATTGCAAGCTGTCTCGTCAAATCAAGGAGATATCCAATTACATGTATAATTCTTCCATACCCACTCTCTTTCGTTTTTACTGTTCAATTAATTGCATAAACTATAATGCATGACCACATGGAAATTGTCAATGTACTACTTAGTTTTTGAAGTTGCTTGCATGCTAGTGTAAATCATTAATGAGCTTAACTTTATTGGAAATATTCCTAGGCAGCATGACGTCTTTAGTTAACCTTGGAATACGATTGTCTTAGGTCTAGGGTCAAACCATCTTAATGTTTGACACCTGGCCATGTGTGTGTTGACCTCTAGGACATAGCTATTACCCCTTTGTCGAAAGGATGCAAGACAAATTATAGTTCAGGAGCAAAGATCAAAAGAAATAGATTAAAAAAAAAAGCCTACAATAAATGGCAATACAAGTCTATGATGTGCTTTAATGTTGGCCTATCGCCTTATTGATACTTGGTAGGCGAGGAGTATTCTACTCTAGACCGATGCCTTGGTTGGTAGGGGGTAGCCTTGCCTAAAGTGAGCTAATAGATTCCTGGATAATGCCTTGTGTTAAACATGGTACCAGGATCGATGTTAGTTTTGCCTTAGGAAGGTCGCCATTGTGTGTAAAAATTGTCACGTGCATTTAAAAAAAAAAAGCAAAAGGCTCCTGTAACTCTGATGTTTCTTGTGTCCCTAGGCTTGTGGTATTAACTTGTTCTTAGAGTAGACACAGTGTGGTCATCTGTTTATTTATTAAGCTTGGTTATTTTCCTTGACTTAGGCTAGTTATAAACCTTGATTAACCTTTGCCACCTTGCTAACTCTTGAATTACTTTCAATAATTTTAAACTCCTGTTAATTTGGTACACTAGCTCATTCATGTGACCCTTAAACTAAGTTCTCATAGCAACATCCATTGTGGTCTAACATGCTTGAATTTATACACTTTATATCTTTTGAATTCCAGCAAACTTTCACTCTACTTCCCTGTTTTGCAGACGGTCTACCACAACAACCCTCTCGAGCTTACCATACCATAGCTTCCGAGGACGGAATCTACATCAGGAAGGGGGGCATGTTAACCTATGACAGACATTGAGACGTATTATGTTTTACGTCATTAATTTAAATATTATGAGTCATGGGCCGAGCTTGTCGGCACCATATGTTAAGGATGAAGGGATTGGGTGATCGCCGATGAGAGGCGCACCTTGAATATCAGTAGGATAAGGGTTAGGATCGGCCGGCCATGTATGGGCGCCCAAGTGTGAACGGCCAAGTCACCTATAAGAGTCAAATGTAACCCTAAAATCCTCATTCTTATGTGTTGTGAATACAAGAGTGCTCTTGCCTTATCTCTTTGGTTTCCTTCTCCTGCGTGTGTGTGTGAGAGAGCGATCGAGCACTGTGTAGAGGCACGACGGCGGAGAGGCAGTAGAGCGGTGACGGCGGCTCCTTCTTCACGGCTGTGACGCGGGAATCCTTCACGGCGGCGGTTGAGCGGTGAGTGACACACCTTTTGCATTCTGTTTGAGCTTCCTTCCCTGGTTGTATGCTTGCAGCCATTCGTGGCTCGCATACGGTGTCCGGCGGCGCAAGTCCCCAGCTATCTACGACCTGTGCGGCAAAAGCGCACAGAGATATTTTTGGATATAAAAATCCTCCTAGTGTCTAAAATGGTTTTTCCTAAAATAGAAATTCAAAAAGAACTTTTCGATGTGCAATTAGAATTAATTGAAAATAGGTAAAAAGGACCTTAGCCTAAGGGTCCAGATTTTTTAAAAATTTTGAATTATGCTCCAATTAAGGTTCCTATGGACCAATAAGATTAATCCAAATATAGGGAGGAGATAAATTGAAGAATTAAAAGAAAAACCCCCAAAAATGAGTAAATACTCACATAAGATGTAGAGTTGACTAAGGACAAGGTTTATTAGTAAAAAACTATGAATATTACTTAAAAAATGAGATATTTTGGGTATAATGATTCAATTTTGACACCTTGGTAAGGAGAGGGGGCTCTTCAAGGAGGTGCCTATTTCACATGTGTGGTGGAGTTTCAAACTAAAAAATATTGTGATATTTTTATCTCCCCTCTCTCTTGGGTCAAACTAAATCAAAAGGGAGCTAAACTGTCCAAATTCAGCCAAACTGAACCTGGAAAATTCTAGAAACTAGTTGGACTTCGTTAGAGGCCTCCCTCACCTATAAATAGTTGGACTTGGTTAGAGGCCTCCCTCACCTATAAATAGTTGGACTTGGTTAGAGGTCTCCCTCACCTATAAATAGTTGGACTTGGTTAGAGGCCTCCCTCACCTATAAATAGATCCTTAGCCCTTTGTAAAAAAATATGAGAACTATATCATGCCAGTATTATACTGAAATAATGATATTTTCTATTATCCTCTACAAATCCTCTACAAATTGAAGAGATTGGAGCTTCTCTCTCTCTTCAATCTTCCTTGGAGTCTTCATCAACATAACAAACCAATTGATTGGTTGGGGGTCTCTACTTTGATCAAAGAATCAAGCAATCTAGGAGGTAAAGTGTGGTTTATGGTCTTTTTTTTAAATCTCCAAATGATTCTCTCTTCTCAACCCCTCTCAAGCTTGAGAAGCATTGAATTGAGTGGCTTTTTAATACAATTGAAGTTCTCTTTAATGAATTGTAGTGATAAAACACATAAATTTTTATTTATGCTTAAATTAAATGTTTAATTTAAGCATAAATTTTCATTTATGCTTAAATTAAATGTTTTTTTAAAGCATGTCTGTCTCTCCCTCAAATAATGGTCATTCCTATGACCTATTCTATATTCAAATGAAGCTTCTCATGAAGCATTTCTCTAATCTAAAAGTAATTTCTATGCTTGTCAAATTGAGGCCAAATAAGTGGCTTTTTAATGCTTTTATGCTATTTAATTTATGAAAAAATTAGGAATCAAGTCCATAATTGGATAGTGATCCAATAAATGGTTATTCTATCATATGATATTACTAAACTTTATGCTTTCAAAATTATTGAGAATTATCAGTAATAGTAGCAGAGTTATGGCAAAATTTCTAAAAAATTAACACATAAATCATTTTCATTCATATTATGAAATGAGGACTTCCTACCATATTCTAGGATTAATCATCCTAGATTAATTGAATGATTCTCATTATAATCATGGAAAATTTGATTTTTTATGTTTATGCATAAATAGTAATTAGCGAAAGAGAAATTTCTAATAATTCATTTTTATATTAAAAGAGGAATTCCTATGACATTTGAAATTCCATCATTGAGATGGGAAAAGAGAAATTTCTAGCATATTGGAATTAATGAGTATTTTAATTAAATTCAAAGATGAAATATAGATAAATTTATTTTATCTATGAGAAATATTTAAATATTAAAAGAGAAATTCCTCTATGACATTTGAAATTCCATCATTGAGATGAGAAAATAAAAATTCCTAGCATATTGGAATTAATGAGTATTTTAATTAAATCTAAAGATAAAATTTAGATAAATTTATTTTATCTATGAGAAATATTTAAATATTAAAAGAGGAATTCCTATGACATTTGGAACATCATTTAGATGGGAAAAGAGAAATTCCTAGCATATTAAATTTATGGGTATTTTATTTTAGATGAAATTACTTTTTTATGAGAACTAATTGATGATAAAAGAGTAATACCCATGACATTGGAATGCAATTAATTAAATACAAAAAGAGAAATTTCCATGGTAATTGAGATCTAAGAAATTAAATGGGAAGAAGAGAAAATTTTAGTATAATTCAAATTATGATTATTTATCAAAAGTAAAAATATGGGTAGAATTGATTTTTGTAAATCCCATGAATTCTTCTATTCCAAAAGAGGAATATTGAATATAATTCAATTGAGAAATTGAGAATTAATATGGAACTAGTCGTCGAGAAAAAGAACCTTTAATTAGGCCAAGCAATTGGTAAAATTTTAGAAAAAGTCTCATTATCAGGATCAACCTAGAAAAAGCTATGAAATGGGAATAGCATGTGATTGGATGAGATAAGATGAAAACAGGATGCGATAAGGTGTGTATGGGATGTGATAGAATGTGAATGGATGTGATGAGATGTGATAGAATGTGAATGGATGTGATAAGATGTGTATGGGATGTGACAAGATGAAAATAGGATGTGATAAGATGTGATGTAATGAGAATGGATGTGGATGTGTATGTGGAAGAATGGATATGGATGTGTGAAAGAATGGATGTGGATGTGTATGTGGAAGAATAATGGATGTGGAAGAACGGATGTGGATGTGTATGTGGAAGAATGGATGTGGATATGTATGTGGAAGGATGGATGTGTATGTGTATGTGGAAGGATGGATATGGATGTGTATGTGAAAGAATGGATGTGGATGTGTATGTGAAAGGATGTGATGTTGATGTGAGTGAATGGATAAGATGTAATGGAAGGATGGATGTGTATGTGTATGTGGAAGGATGGATATGGATGTGTATGTGAAAGAATGGATGTCTATGTGAAAGAATGGATGTGTATGTGTATGTGATAAGATATAATGGAAGGATATGGATGTGTATGTGAAAGAATGGATGTGGATGTGTATGTGAAAGGATGTGATGTCGATGTCAGTGAATGGATAAGATGTAATGTGATGTGAATCAGATGGTTCCATTGAGCACCATAAAGCGCGGTTGTTAGCTAAGGGTTATGCACAAATCCAAGGCTTGGACTATGATGAAACATTTAGTCCAGTTGCAAAGATGGGAACAGTGAGAGCAGTCATTGGGGCTATGGCTGCAGCAAATGGTTGGGAAATGCATCAAATGGATGTGAAAAATGCATTTCTAAATGGTGATTTACAAGAGGAAGTTTATATGGCATAGCCAGAAGGATATGTACACCCGAGGTACCCCACTCATGAATGCAAATCAAGGAAAGCATTATATGGTTTAAAGCAAGCACCTCATGCTTGGAGTGATAAGATAAGCTGATATCTTATCTCCCTTGGATTTCAGGTTTCTTCAATAGATTTTTCACTCTATGTGAAGAAAACAGATCATGGGATTGTCTAACTTGTCATCTATGTGGATGACTTGATTGTCACAAGAGATCATGCTACAGATGTTATGCATATCAAGAAGGCATTGTGAGTGGGCAGTTTGATATGAAAGACAGGTGTATTGAGATATTTTCTTGGGATTGAAGTGATCAAAGACCATGCAGGGACATGGTTAGTGCAACGCCAATATGAATTGGATATGTTGGCAAAATATGGGATGACAAGGTGTAAGCCAATGAGTACACCTTTGGAGAAGAATGTGAAGCTGCAGGGGCTGATTTTGGTGAAGAGTTGGATGATCCATCTATGTATAGAAAGATGGTTGGCAGTCTTATTTACATGACTATCACACGCCCGAATCTCAGTTATGTTGTGGGGCTGGTAAGCCAATTTATGCAAAGCCCCAGAAAACCTCATTTGGATGCAGTGAGACACATTATGCGCTATGTAAAGACCACTGCACATTATGGTTTTCTTTATGAGCATGGTAAAGGCTTGGATGTACATGGCTACACAGACACAAATTAGGCAGGTATCTCGTATGACAGGAGGTCTACTAGTGGTTATGCCTTTACATTTGGCAGTGCAGTGGTGAGTTGGAGCAGCAAGGGTGCAACCATTGCTACATGTGAAGGAGTATGGTTAAAGAGTCTCTTGGCTGATTTGGGTGAGCCTATGGCAAGGTTGTCATTCATTGTGATAACATGAGCAGCATACAGTTGGCCAAGAATCTAGTTTTTCATGTACGGACCAAACATATAGAGGTCCACTATCATTTTGTCAGAGAGAAAGTGCTGGATGGTACAATGGATTTGCAGTATGTGAAGACTGAAGAGCAGGTGGCCGACATCTTTACAAAGCCACTTAGCAGGGAGAAGTTTGAGTGCTTCCGTACTATGTTGGGAGTACATGGGATGAGCTTGAGGGGGAGTGTTGAGAGCTTTGATAGCCCAAGCTCATCTACATCTTCATCTATGGCAGTACATCACATGAGCTTGAGAGGGGCTGTTGAGATTCAAGCTCGATGTCAGCTTGTGCCAGTTGCACTATGTGCTGGCATGTTAGGTAGTAACATGTGAGACATAAATGACCACGTCCATCTCGTCATAGAGTGAGTGGACATTAGCTAGGGGGGTTAGCAATGTGTGGACACAACACATGTAGTGTGTTGTAGATTATGGATTAAGGCTTTATGCATTGTGTGAGAAGGGAGATGGCTTCCCTCTGGTTAGGGTTTGATAATACATTAGGGTTTGCTCCTGTGTATGTGTCTCCTCTCCCTCTACCTATTTTTCATCAATTATCCCATAGATAATATATGTGAGGGATCGCTAGCATCCCATACCACCATGATACCACCCATACATACCTTACCAATTTGAAACTCCCTAGTATGCCGTCTAGGAAATATGAATAAAATCCTATATAAAAGGAATAAGATGGCCTTATCCTAGACTTTCACATACTAAAACCTGTCTCAATATTCCTGAGATCACATCAAGGAATAACTCTTTCCGAGTATATCATTAGAAAAGAATTTTGAATTATTGGCACCTTTTTAATGATAACTACCCAATAAACAATAAAGTTAGGGTAGAAAAATAACTCACCTAGATACATAAGCAACTAGGTATCCGAGTTGGAATATGTACAAGAGTACAAGGAATATACTCCAAAATTATGTGCAAAAAACGAAGGCAAATGCTACCTTCAAAGCACATGAAACTATCCCAAAAGTTCAAAAGATCCTTATAAAACCATGGATAAAAGCATAGAAGCTCCTCGAATCCATAAAACCCATAGTTGATCATAAAAATCAATGCATATCATCTAATGGACATTAATTATGCCAAAAGAAGTATTAAAATTGGTGGCTAACTCTTCAATCCGGAGTATATGAACTTGATGTCGTTCAAGCAAAACTCCAAAGTAGTGAAAACACATGTGTGTAGCACTCATTAAAAAACCCCCAAACACAAGTGATCTAGGTAGAACCTGATGAATCCAAATAAAACTTGGAAAACATCCAATAAAATCCACCAAAACAAACCAATTAACTAACCCATGATAAAAGTTTCCTTAGGCTTAAGAAATTAATCACAAACCACACTTAAACAAGTGCAAAATAAATATCATGAAAAAGTGTCAAAGGTGAAACACACTTTGAACACAAATTATAGCCGTCAAAGAAATTAAGGAACATGTCCAAAAAGAATGGCTAAACAATGGCAAAAAATCATGAAAACATCGTTTAGAATTAATCCAAACAAAAATAACAACTAATACGAGGTACAATCGTATTAATATTATGCGAATAACCCTCATCTATCTAATGTCATCATCATGAGAAAACGTACTTCAGTATTAAATAACCCTCAAAAATATTAAATTCTTGAGAAAAAGAATTATCATGATTTTTCCTAATTTTTTCTAATTTTATAAGGCCTTAAAATACGATAATTTTGAATTCCACCAAACCTATCTTATGGCATTCCAAACCTATATTTTTCCAGAAAATTTTAAGCAAATAATTTTGCCAAAATACCAATTTTTAGGATTTCTAAAAATAATTTCTAGAAATTTCTTAATTTTTCCTGAGAATCCCATCGTTCACGAAATTTCCAATTCTGCCCAAAAATTCTCAAATCTAATGAAAATTTATAATTTTAATGGATTTTTAATTTTTTTGGTCAAAAAATATATTTTTAAAGGAATTTGAATGGTCACGGGCGCCTTAATGGACACACCACATGCCAAACACCAACCCCACATTTTCTTGAAATTTAAAATAACCTTTGTCTAATCTTTCACTAATTTTTTAAAATTTTTTATTTACCCCGAATGCATTTAGAATACGAACTGTCAAAAAATTTTAGAATCCCAACGGTTTTCTCAGAATACGGAAAGCCAACAGTTTCGGGAAAATGAAACGACAAAAGAAAATTAGATTGTGAAAGGTCAAAAGTTTTCGGAATCCGAAAGGTCAAAAGAATTTCCGAAATTTGGAAAGCCAAAAGGTTTCTTGGGAATGCGGAAAGCCAAAGGATTTCAAGAAGATAAATCCAAAAATTTCCAGAGATTTGCTTTTCTCAAATGTCAAATTTGCTCTTTTTTTTAAGGCTTTTTCCCAAGCTTTTTTTGAAAAACATGAAAAGCTTTTTATAAAAAAGAAATCTCTTTTTTTATTTAAAAAAATAAGCTTTAAATAAAGCTTTTTTAAATGTAACCTTAATGGTTATAAAAAAAACGCATAAGGGGGGTGGCAATTTTTTACCCAGCGCTGCAGCGCCGCGCCCCCCCCCTGTGTTGCGATTTCCAGAAGAGGGAGAGAGTGTCTTCACTTTCCACTCTCCTCTCTCCATCATTTTCCATCAAACCTTCTCTCTCCACCCCCTCCTTCTCTCTCTGTTAACAGAGAGGTTAATTTTTAATTAATCTTTTAAATTATAATCTAATTATGATTAACATTAATAAAAATGAGCTTTTTTAAGAGATGTTTATACACGCGAGAGGAAAATAGAAGGAAAATTCAGAATTGAGAGCCGAAGAGGGTCCCACACACACGGGAGAGCATTCAATGCATCAACATGCTGCCCCCTACTGCATTTATGTAAGCTCGGTTTATGCGTGTGTGGGAAAGCACTCTAAAGTGATAGATATTGTGTGGTTTGAGTTGTGGCCACTCATGTGGAAAAGAGAGTGCCACATGTAAAGTTGGATGGGTCGATGGATATCTATATTAGCAGCCTCATTGCATGGTTTACAAGCATATGCAATAGAGATCTTGTGTTGAGTGTGCTACTCTCTCTCTCTCTCTCTCGCTCTCTCTCTCTCTCATGAAGTTTTTGGTGTGGTATAACCCACCTTAGTTAATCTATGTTTCTAATCACCATGATCAATCCCATATTAGGAATCTCAACATAGAATAGGGTTTCCTAAATCATAAAGAGGATATTTCCCTCCTTCATCTCGAAATAGTCGTTGCCTCCTTCTTCTATCGAGTTGATTTCACCCTCACTGTGATCTGAAATAGTCTCTTGCACATTTTCATCCGTTTGGTATTTTGCATAGGATAGACTATTTCAATAGCCTAACTAACTTGCAGTCAATAGCCTGACTAACTTGCAGTCATTCATTAATCACATTTTGGCTTTCTTGAACATAGTTTGTGTAGCATTTTTATCTCCTTCTGAGCATTTGGGTATTCACCCACTCCCCTCAATGTTCGGGGCTCAATGGTTTGGTTTCCTTCCATGTTACTTACTCATCTTTTTTGTCAACACCTCAAATAACATCAGCTAATGAAATGATCATTGTATAGGTACCCAAACTATTAAGTAACGTTTAAAATTTGAGGTTAATGTATAGCTGATGTTATTTGAAGTGATAGAACAATTAATGGTATAGGTAATTTGGGTACCTATACATTAACCTCACCTCGTTGATCAGTTGATTAGCTAATGTTATTTGAGGTGTTGTGGTGTGGTATGGTTGTGGTGATAGAATAAGCAATGGTATAGGTACTTTGGGTACTCTATACATTAACCTCACCTAATTTTGCACATTTAACAAATTTACCCCTAGCACAAGCCCTTGCATAGGTAAAACTAGTTGTTTTCATGTAGAAAGGCAACTGAGGTACTTGAGGTGCTTGCATCTATTGTGTACCTACACATATGTTTACTTTACTCACAGCCAAGCAGTTTTTGCACAGGAAATTGTCACACAGGAACTATCATTTTAGATGACTCCTACTCTTGTCAGACCAAGAAAATCCTCACACACACAGAGCTTCAGTTTCAAAACATACACATTCCTCTCAGATCACTACTACATTGTATCTACACTCAAGACACTGAATATGCAAAGTACAAGAAATAGGAATAAGACAAATAGACTGACAAATTGCATCTTGCATTCAGAAATCTCCCATAGCTACACAGAAAGTCTGCCTAGTATCAAGAACATCCATAACTGAAAAGCCTTCTCCCTTTTCAAGAACCAAACGACTTTTTAACTTCTAAGATATGAAAAGTCCCCAAAAATAGACTAAGGATTCATACATATGATAAAAGTAATTCCTCCTAAGGTCTAGCCTAAACACCTGGCACAGCTCGGTGGCTTGAGCCAAAGGCTGACATCGGACCCACAATCCCTTGATCCGTAAACTAAATAGGCAAAAAATCTTGAAAAGATAAAACAAAATCAGCATAAATGTCATCAAAACATCCTCCTCTTTGAAATCTTACATGTCCAAAGTTTTCTTCTTTCCCGCCTCTATCGTAGAAAATTCCAAAACTCGGGGTCACGCTTTTTCGTGTTTATCAATCCTTTTGTTTTGCCTTCTCTTCGAATCACCGGTGTGTTCACATAGCATGGTTTTGTGTAGCCCCCGAAGACACACGACCCGCCGTCCAAGTTATTCCTTTTATTATTATTACTATCTCTTTTTTTTTCGATTGGAAATAGATTGGTACGAGGAAGCCCATCGTCCTCACGGCGCTATCTACTGACTTTCCATTTGCAACATAATCCTCCACTGATTTTTGACTAATCTGCTACACTGCTGCATTTTTGTTGATCTGACTTCCTACCTTGACATTGAAAATATGCTTCCTCCACATTTTGAAAATTGGACCATACTCCCTTGTCAAACAGAATGAAAGAAACCTGACTGTCAAATCAGATAACACTTCCAAAACAATTAAAAATTCTGCATCATAATTTTGCCTTGAATCTGATCTAATCCTCCACACCTGTTTTGACATAATTAGATTGGTAAAACCTTCCTCACATTCATCAAACCTGCTTTGTACTCTGTAACAACTTGCTCTTGACAATCCTCCTGCTCAATTTGATCCATAAGACCTGTATTTGATTCAGACCAAAAATCAATCCACTTGTTCAAATTCTTTGCAAAACTGAAACATCTCCTTGCTGAATATCAACTTGTGACATCAAAATATGTCCTTCAAAACATTCAGAGTTAAAATTCTGATATCCCTGATCATCCGCAATATCACTTATATTAGTCAAAAAATCCGCTTGAATCCACCAACTATCAAAACTAGCATGTGAAAACTCCTTTGGTATTCTTGCAGCACCTAAAATGTGACCATAACAATTATCTCCAAACAACCATGCTTTGATGTACAAGAACGGATTTTGCTCTTGTTCCGCCATATTCCTCTAAAATACACCTGCTTGCTGAAAATTCCTCCCACTAGTTTTTTGATTGCAAAATCTGTTTATAGGGTTCAAATATCAATTCTGTAATATCTTTTGGTTGCAAATCCTCCTATGCGGATCTTTCTCGTGGAAATTCTTCTTGAACTAACATATCTGCCAAAAAATCCTCTTCAGCAAATCTGATTTCCGGGAATTCCTCTTGAGTTGATTCTTTATCTGTAATTCCACACACATCATCCATGGAACCTAAAAACAACTCAATCACATCCTCCTCTTCATTCATCTTGGTATCTACCTCTTCAATTGCCCTTTGAATGACATGAACAACATCATTGCTATGTATGATCTGCTTCTCCTCACAACATTCCTCAGATGCAAGTGCCATGTAACCTAATGTTGAGCAATGAATCTTCCTCTTCCACTTCATGAGCATACTCTAGTGCTAGGTTAGGGGTATCTATAGGGGCTCTTCTAGGCTCTCTTGGCCAACCTCCTTCTCCTCCATCTTTGGTTTCCCCACTTGATGGATTTCAATCTCCATGCCAACCCAAATGTCATCATCATCACTTGATTCCCCATTGAACTCATCCTCATGTGCATCTCTCAACTTCTCACATGCTCTTTGTAACTTCCCAATGCTTTTCCTACTTGAACATGACCTTTGCTTGTCTCCTTTGTGATCAGCTAACCATTCATATGCATTCTCTAAGTCATCCTCAAAATCCGCCAACCTTTCAAATGCAGTCTCCATTTCCTCCCAAGATGATGCTTTATGCACTTTATGGATGATTTTATGAAACTTTGTGCATAGATCAACCATACACCATTTCCTACATGCATCTTTATTTGAGCACTCATCAATTGCACATGGACAATCCTTTACCTCATGCTTCCGACTCATGCAAACCTCACATTTTTTCTTCTTCTTCTTACCCCCCATGACACACTCACATAATTAAAATACAACAATCATATTTAGCCCTAAAGAAAGATACACCACACCAATCCGAGACCCATTAAATTTTCTAAACGGAGAGCCACGGGAGAGCCACGGATGCTATAGTATGGGATCCACAAAGTTCATTTAATTGGTTGCTTAAATTGATTGAAATATTTTAAATTGATAATATTATGATTTCTCCTTGAAAAAATTGCCATAAAAGTTACCTTCTGGCTACAAAGTAGATTCAGTCTGCAAATAAAAAAAACTATCAAACTGTGTTGTCAAACTGCACTGTCAATATCTGCCATACTGCCAATATCCGCCATGATCCTCCTTGCTATGAACCTTGCCGCCTTACTACTAATCTTACAAAATAAGAATATGAAGGCTATTGTGAATTCTCCATAATGCATTACCATTCAGCATCTGACTTCCAAGAACCATAACTGCCATTGTAACCACCACCATAACTGCTTCTCGGCATCTTCTTGGCACTCATCCCCCTTACAGAAGAAAGCAAACTCGACCTTGAACACCCTTCATAAGCACCGTCATTCGAATTACACCCTTTCTTAAAAATAGACAAACTGATTCTTCTTCAATCTTCTACACAGCTTGATTATGTCTGAATCAGATTTTGCCCCTCCTAAATCTGATTTCGCCTCCTGAATTTGATTTCGCCTCCTGAATCTGATTTCGAAACAGCACCTGCATCTGCAGCAGTGCCTAAATCTTCAACATTTGCTTTGCATGCTCCTATTGTAGGCTCCATCCTAATCAACCATTGTGGTTGAAACCACCGTGAATCGCCAGTGTTTACTTTTTCTCACAGCAGCTAAGTAGTTTTTGCACTGGAAATTGTCACATAGGAACTGTCATTTTAGATGACTCTTGTCAGACCAAGAAAATCCTCACACACACAGAACTTCAGTTTCAAAACATACACATTCCTCTTAGATCACTACTACATTGTATCTACACTAAAGACACTGAATATGCAAAGTACAAGAAACAGGAATAAGACAGATAGACTGACAAACTGCATCTTGCATTCAGAAATGTCCCATAGCTACACAGAAAATCCGCCTAGTATCAAGAACGTCCATAACTGAAAAGCCTTCTCCCTTTTCAAGAACCAACGACTTTTTAACTTCTAAGATATGAAAAGTCCCCAAAAATAGACTAAGGATTCATACATATGATAAAAGTAATTCCTCCTAAGGTCTAGCCTAAACAACATACTTGTATCATAGTTCCCAAGTCGCATGTAATGTGCGCAATACTACATCAATGAGAAAGGCCTCCAACTGAGGATACTCAGTGCAGGTGTGATTTTGTCGGCATATTGAGCACCAAACCAACTCTTGGTCAAGTATATAAATGTTGGTTCATGGGTGTGTCCTTCACCTCTTTTACCTTTAACTTTTCTAGGAGTGTAGTGCTTAGCTCATTTAGAGTCATATCCTTAGTTCATCTAGAGTCATATCCTTATACATCTCTCTGAGTTTATCATGCTTGTTCACAGCTCGACGCATGCGATGGAGCTACCAACTACTTTGAAAGATGTTACTGATCTGATACCTATCAACTCTGTAAGACCTCGTGGAGAAGAACCCAATTTCATTCTTAATAAAGAGATCTCATTAGAATATCATGTCTTTCAAGTAGGAGGTGAAACAAGGAGCAACATGCCATGCACACCAAAAAAGGACCATCTATTGACCTCACAATAGAGGACACTCCTCCTTGTGATGAAAAATTGACCAAGTCCCCTGAAAAAAATGTTTTTTTAATAACAACATCCATGACCAATTTCTTTGTAATGTTTCCTTATCATTTGCATATCATCAGGCATACAATAATAAATAGAAAAATCACAAAGACCTCTACATACATGCTTAATCTTGTAGTAGAAATTAGAGTGCCGTATCCTTCTATTGTTATACCAATGGAAGAAACCTCTTATATGAGCTTTCCTACAGCAAATACATGAAGTAAACTATTAACTAACGTTTAAAATTTTTGAACTAAACCTAATGCATATAAAATGTTTAAATAGTTTGGATTAATGTGTTAGGCCACTTACTAACATGTCCATAAGGTGCGGTTTGGTGTACCGTTTATAGTCTTGCTTCCACCTAAGGAAAAAATACACTTAAAAACACCTCCACAAGTACTCTTTCACCGGCATGCCTAGGTTGCTACTACTGGCATGCATTGGAAGCTACCGGCATGCCTAGGTTGCTACCGGCATGCCCATGCATTGGTAGCTACCGGCATGCATGGAGCATGGAAAAAATAAGAAAACCCTAAACTTACAAACCCTCTAACATGTAAAAGCATAAGAGAAGAAACATACAAGAAAGAGATCTCTTACCTTGTGAAGCTTGTACATGTTGAAAACCTACAAAACCAAACCAAAATAAGAAAAAAGAGTATTAATAAGAAACCCTAATCTTAAAATCCCTAAAACTTACAAACCCTAAAAACATGTAAAAGCATGAAAGAAGAAACATACAAAAAAGAGATCTCTTGTGAGGCTTGTATGTGTTGAAAACCTACAAAATTAAACCAAGTCAAGAAAAAAAAAAGAAAAATCAAGATCTCTTACTACCATATGAAGCTTTAATGGAGAGCTCTTAATTAGGGAAAAGAAAAAGGAAAAATACTTATAATGGTTAAGCTTCAATAAGAAGGGAAAAAGAAGAAAAGAAAAACTTAAAAGAGAGGAAACACAAAGGAAATACTCATAAGAAAGCTTTCATGAAAAGCTTGTTTGCATAGGAGATAAATGAAAAGATTAGATATACCTTGCTTGAGCTTGAGGAGGAAAGGGTAAGAGAGGTAGAAGTGATAGATAAGGCATAAACCTGCAAAAAAAATTAGAGTACAAGTTTATTGTATTCAAAAGATCTCTTACCACCATATGAAGCTTTAATGGAGAGCTCTTAATTAAGGAAAACAAAAAAAGGAAAAGTACTCATAATGAAAGCTTGTTTGCATAGGAGATAAATGAAAAGATTAGATATACCTTGCTTCAGCTTGAGGAGGAAAGGGTAAGAGAGGTAGAAGTGATAGATAAGGCATAAACCTGCAAAAAAAATTAGAGTACAAGTTTATTGTATTCAAAAGATCTTTTACCACCATATGAAGCTTTAATGGAGAGCTCTTAATTAAGGAAAACAAAAAAAGGGAAAGTACTCATAATGGTTAAGCTTCAATACGAAGGAAAAAAGAAGAAAAGAAAAACTTAAAAGAGAGGAAAGAGAAAGAAAATACTCAAAAGAAAGCTTTCATGGAAAGCTTGTTTGCGCATAGGAGATAAATGAAAAGAGTAGACATACCTTGCTTGAGCTTGAGGAGGAAAGGGTAGGAGAGGTAGAAGTGATAGATAAGGCATAAACCTACAAAGAAACTAAGAGTACAAGATTATTGTATTCAAAAGATAAAACTACGCAGTGGTAAAAGGAGCGGGATAATTTTACAGTATAGCAGCATTTTTTCGCTGCTCTACACACAGCTGGGGACAATGAAATTTCGCTGCAAAAAGTGTTGCTTAGCAGCGAAAAAATGCTACAAAGCAACGATAAATCGTTGCTCATCATTGTGAAAATCCCCGATATTTTCCTTCCAAAAACGTTGCAAAAATGCTACAAAAAAACGTTGTTGTACTCGCGATATAATGTTGTGCCGACCCCAGTCTACCAACCCCACATAAACATTACCTGTGCTCTCATCAAAATGAAAAAGAATATTACTGTCATGCAGATCATTGTGCAAGAGATCCTTACCATGCATGTACTCAAGGGTTTCCAAGAGGCCATTAATGATTTGTAGGATGTAACTTCTAAATGTCCCTGTTGTGCCTACATTCTCTAGCACATTTACAAAAAACCTTGATCAAATAGATTCTCTAATAGAGAAAATAGAAGCATTTAAGGGCATACTTCACTAATTAACTCCTCTATAGATTAAGCGCGGGCATTCAACAACCTGCACTTCTTGTTATTCTACAAGCAAGTTGATGACCTTGGGATAGCAAACAATAGCTCACAGCTCTCCACAATCCCATCAAATGTGGCATTACCTAGAATTCAAATCCACAGCCTCTACTATGACCTTCTCCTCTACTACAAACAGTTCCACTTCACATCCATCTTTACAAGCCAGGCATAGGTCTTGATCCAGGGCAGGGTCCGCTACAAAGCAAAGCAAAAGCAAAGCGAGCAGCTCATCGTGGAGGCGATGCTTGGAAACGGACCAAAGGATGTGTGGGCCGCTTGCAAGAGAGCCATCGCCGTGGCCTACCAGAGGGACCCGCAAGAGTGGGCCAGACCCATGTCCTATGTGCATGTGCATGTGTCATAGGCACTAACATATGTGAGCAACGATTTAGACCATTCACTAATTGACCCGCCACCGAAGGTTTGTCTAAGAGCGGGTCTTATACAAAGCCAAAGCCTGTCTCTCAAGAGCTTATACTTCTTTTATACAAAGCATGCTTTTCCTAGCTCCTATTTGGAGATTAGAAACAATGCTGAGGGAAAACCTACACATTTCTCGAAAGCTTTTAAAAACAAAAACATGATTTCTGTCTCTTGAGGCCCTTTCCAAAAGCAATCTTACTATCTACTCATAACCCATTTTATTTCTTTGTGAGGAGACGGACTTGGGGATGTGTGGTGAGCAAGGATTGAACATGGAACCTCATTCTTCTTAGCTTTCTCCTTTAAACCAACCCCACCACACCTTGTGTTTGTAATCATCATAACCTTAATAACACAAAGGCTCTATTGGTGTATATATATATACCATGAAATAATAAATGCATAACCACTCGCTATCTATGAAGCTTCGCAAACAGAAAGGGAGTGAGGAAGAGGTATTTAAATCTACTCATAACCCTTTTTATTTCTTTGTGAGGAGATGGTACTCAAATAAGGATTCATATCTGGGGAAAGGACTTGGGGATGTTGTGTGGTGATGAGTAGAGATTGAACATGGGACCTCGTTCTCTTCCCTCGAACCAACCTCACCATAGCTTGTGTGTGTGTGTGTGTGTGTGTGTGTATTCATCATAACCTTAAAAATAACACAGAGATGTAATCAAGGCTCTACTTGAAGAAAGGCTTATATATATATATATATAAATGCGCAAGGACCCAAAAAGGAAAAAAAAGGAAGAAAAAAGAAAAAGTACCCACGGTAACCCTCGTCTCTAAATCACACGGTGCATTTAAGAGGGGGTTCAAGTGGGATCGACGGGGCCGATCTGGGCCGTCGGATCCCCGAAAGTAAACTAGGGCCGAAAAAAAACTCAGCCTGTGAAGTAAACTAGGGATCCGACGGCCCACACATCCTTTGGTCTGTTTCCAAGCATCGCCTCCACGACGAGCTGCTCGCTTTGCTTTTGCTTTGCTTTGTAGCGGACCCTGCCCTGGATCAAGACCTATGCCTGGCTTGTAAAGATGGATGTGAAGTGGAACTGTTTGTAGTAGAGGAGAAGGTCATAGTAGAGGCTGTGGATTAGAATTCTAGGTAATGCCACATTTGATGGGATTGTGGAGAGCTGTGAGCTATTGTTTGCTATCCCAAGGTCATCAACTTGCTTGTAGAATAGCAAGAAGTGCAGGTTGTTGAATGCCCGCGCTTAATCTATAGAGGAGTTAATTAGTGAAGTATGCCCTTAAATGCTTCTATTTTCTCTATTAGAGAATCTATTTGATCAAGGTTTTTTGTAAATGTGCTAGAGAATGTAGGCACAACAGGGACATTTAGAAGTTACATCCTACAAATCATTAATGGCCTCTTGGAAACCCTTGAGTACATGCATGGTAAGGATCTCTTGAACAATGATCTGCATGACAGTAATATTCTTTTTCATTTTGATGAGAGCACAGGTAATGTTTATGTGGGGTTGGTAGACTGGGGTCGGCACAACATTATATCGCGAGTACAACAACGTTTTTTAGTAGCGTTTTTGCAACGTTTTTGGAAGGAAAATATCAGGGATTTTTACAATGATGAGTAACGATTTATCGTTGCGTTGTAGCATTTTTTCGCTGCTAAGCAACACTTTTTGCAGCGAAATTTCATTGTCCCCAGCAGTGTGTAGAGCAGCGAAAAAATGCTGCTATACTGTAAAAATATCCCACTCCTTTTACCACTGCCTAGTTTTATCTTTTGAATACAATAATCTTGTACTCTTAGTTTTTTGCAGGTTTATGCCTTATCTAACACATAGTAATATATATATATATATATATATATATATACATACATAATAAACATATGTTATCATATTGAATTTATATTTGCCTACATAATAAATATATAAGTTTATATTTACTATACATTTATTATATTAAATATGTTTATTTATTTTATAAAAATCAAATGCTTATTATATAAACATATATTTATATGTATATATGTGTAATAATTTATTTATTTATTTATATATTTACATGTATATATACATACATACATACATACATACACACACACACACACAAGCGTGTGCATGCACACACACACACACATACACTATGTGTGTGTGTGTGTGTATCTTTTATTATACTAAATATGTTTATTTATTTATATGTGTGTGTGTGTGTGTGTGTGTGCGTGTGCATGCATGTGTGTATGTATATATATATATATATATTTATATAAATATTTTTATATATTCTTTAATATATACATGTGTGTGTATAATATAAATATGTATCTCTTTTTATAATAAATATTTAATTATTATAAAAAATAGGCATATTTAATAATAAAAACACACACGCACCCACACACGTGCACATGCACATATACACATACAAATATATACTATAAATATATATGCATTTAAATAATAAATATAAAAAGTATGTATGTATGTATGTATGTGTGTGTGTGTGTGTGTTTATTTATATATTCTCTCTCTCTCTCTCTCTCTCTCTCTCTCTCTCCGCTATAGATATATACACAATATACTCTTTATATAATATATATATATATGTATATATGTATGTATATATGTATATATGTATGTATTTATATATTTATATATATTTGTGCACACACACACATCTATATATATATACACACACACATACACACACACATATATATAGATACATACATACATCTATATCATATTATATTCACTACAACACCTCAAGAGCGCAGCAGCATTTTTGGAAGGAAAATATCGGGGGTTTTCAAGATGCTTAGCAGTGATCTATTTGATAAAAAACAGGAGCAGGATGTAACACACACAAGAGAAGCAAACCCTAATCCATAATCATCAACCATAAAGAAGGAGAGAAGCCATAGTCACCATCTCTCTCACACACACAAAGGAGAACACAACATAGTGTTATGTCCACACTACAAAGTAAACCTAATGTAATGTCCACACACACTATGACCAGCTGGACACGCGGTCATTTATGTCTCACACATGTTCCTACCTAATCTGCCAGCACATAGCATAGCTGGCTCACACTGACATCGAGCTTGAATCTCAACAGCCCCTCTCAAGCTCATGATGTACTGCCGATGAAGATGTAGATGAGCTTGGGATATCAACACTCTCAACACTCCCCCTCAAGCTCATCCCATGTACTCCCAACATAGTCCGGAAGTACTCAAACTTCTCCCTGCTAAGTGGCTTCGTGAAGATATCAGCCACCTGCTCATCAGTCTTCACATAGTGAAGATCAACTGTACCATCCAGCACCTTTTCTCTGACAAAGTGATAATGGACCTCTATGTGTTTGGTCCTCGCATGAAATACTGGATTCTTTGCCAACTGCATACTGCTCATGTTGTCACAATGTATGACAACTTTGCCATCAAGAGGCTCACATAAATCTGCCAAGAGACTCTTTAACCATATAGCCTCACAAGTAGCAATGGCTGCACCTCTGTACTCAGCCTCTGTACTGGATAAAGCAACTGTAGGTTGCTTTTTGCTACTCCAACTCACCACAGCACTGCCAAGTGTAAAAGCATATCCACTAGTAGACCTCCTGTCATATGCGCTACCTGCCCAATCAGCATCTGTGTAGCCATGTATGTCCAAGCTTTTACCACTCTCATAGAATAAACCATAATGTGCTGTGGTTTTCACATATCTCATGATGCGTCTCACTGCATCCAAATGTGGTTTCCTGGGGCTCTGCATAAACTGGCTGACTAGCCCCACTGCATAACTCAAATCTGGGCGTGTGATAGTCATGTATATGAGACTACCAACCATCTTCCTGTACATGGAAGGATCATCCAATTCCTCGCCATAATCAGCCCGCAACTTCACATTTTGCTCCAATGGTGTACTCATAGGCTTACACCCTGTCATGCCATACTTTGCCAACATATCCAATGCATATTGGCGCTGTACTAACCAAGTGCCTGCATGATCTTTCACCACTTCAATGCCAAGGAAGTATCTCAACTCACCAAGATCTTTCATGTCAAATTGCCCACTCAAAGCTTTCTTGACATGTATCACATCTGCACTATGATCACCTGTAATAATCAAGTCATCCACATAGATGACTAGTAAAACAATCCCATGCTGTGTCTTCTTCACATACAGTGAAGAATCTGCTGTAGAAGTCTGAAAACCAAGTGAGATAAGATATCTGCTCATCTTATCACTCCAAGCACGTGGTGCTTGCTTCAGACCATACAATGCCTTTTTCAACCTGCATACGTGAGTGGGATATCTAGGGTGTACATACCCTTCTGGCTGTGCCATGTATACTTCCTCTTGTAGATCTCCATTCAGAAATGCATTCTTAACATCCATCTGATGCATTTCCCAGCCATTAGCTGCAGCCATAGCAATGACTGCTCTCACTGTGCCCATCTTAGCCACTGGGCTAAACGTCTCATCATAATCCAATCCATGGGTCTGTGCATAACCCTTTGCTACCAATCTTGCCTTATGTCTTTCAATAGAACCATCAGATTTGCACTTCACTTTGTAAACCCATTTACATCCAATAACATTCTTGTCCTTTGGTAGGGCAACCAAATCCCATGTATCATTATGGACCAATGCGTCCATCTCCACATCCATTGCTTTCTGCCATACATGCTCTCCAATAGCCTCTGTATAGCATGTAGGTTCCACATGCTTTACCATAGATGTCATGTATGCATAATGCATAGCAAAATCTCTATATGTCAATCTTTCCACTGGATATCTGACTCGCTGGGATCTCCGCAATGCATGCGGGTCACTCTGTACACCTGTAACACGAGCATGTGGTGGCACATATCTGTCTTGCCTAACACCAGGTGTGCGTACAACAGGTATCCCTAGCTCCTCATCCAAACTCTCTGAACTAGAGGACTCATAGCCTGTGATCCCAATTCCTTCAACTTTCTTCTTGCCTTTATCCATAGCACTACTCCCAGTGCTCACACTCTCATGTCTCAGACGTCCTGACCATGGACGTACACTGCTACTACTCTCAGCTTCTGCTGGCCCAGACATAGTAGTAGAACTAGAACTTGCTTGTGATGGCAAGTTCACAGGCACATTCGCCTCAAGTGTGTCAATGACTCCCTCATCTTTGGCTTTATACCAACTAGCAAGCTCATCGAATACAACATCCCGTGAGATGACTACTTGTCTAGTTTGAGGGTTATAGCATTTGTAAGCTTTGCGATCCTGTGCATATCCAACAAAGACACATTTCTCTGCTTTAGGATCCAACTTCCGTCTTCTTTCATCAGGCACATGAACATAAGCTACACATCCAAAGACTTTAAGATGTCCAATGTCTGGCCTATAACCTGTGAGCCGCATCTCAGGCGTGCTTCCATGAATGGCTGCTGTAGGTGATTTGTTCAGGATATACACTGCAGTAGCACATGCTTCTGCCCAATAGTAATCTGGCATGCTCTTTTCATTGAGCATTGCCCTTGCCACTTCACATATGACACGATTCTTTCTCTCAGCCACACCATTCTGCTGAGGTGTATACCTGCATGTCAACTGTCTCCTTATCCCATGCTTCCTCAAGAAATGCTCAAAGGCCTTTGAGGTGTATTCACCACCTCCATCTGTCCTCAGACATTTAATCCAACAGCCATACTGCTTTTCTGCAAAAGCTTTGAAATCCATGAATTTTTCCAATACTTCACTCTTCTCCCTGAGAAAGTATATCCACGTCATCCTGCTAAAGTCATCAATGAATGTAACATAGTATAAACTGCCTTTGATAGATGAGTTTTGTGCTGGGCCCCATACATCACTGTGCACTATTTCAAGTGGTCTATTACTCATGTTTCCTTCTCTAGGAAACCTCAACCTTGCCTGCTTCCCAAACTGACAGGCTTCACAAACATGCATATGTCCATTATATTTAAATCGAGGCAATCCACTGACAATGCCCCTTGTTTGCATGTTCTTTAATCTCTGTATATTGACATGTCCAATCCTCTTGTGCCACATGTCAATATCCTGTACCACATTCCTGCTCTTTGAGAACATGGCTGATTTTAGCTCAGGAATTCCAGCATCCAGCTTAAACAGTCTTCCTTCTTTCTTGCCTTTAGCAATCACTCTACATCCATGTTTAAAGTCTTCAACGAAACATCCATGCTCATTGAATCTAACCTGTAATCCCTGTTCTACCATTTGACCAACTGAGGCCAAGCTTTTAGTGATCGAAGGCACATACAGCACATCTGACATAGACTTTGTCTGACCATTATGCATGACCAATGGTACACTTCCAACATGTGTAATGACATGCTGGGTATCATCACCTGTTTCCACATAGCCCTTCACATCCATTGGCTTCATGTGCTCAAACCATTCTCCATGACATGTCATATGGTTTGATGCTCCTGAGTCCATGTACCATGTATCATCATTCTCAGCATTTGTTGTCATAGAACCCACAACATGCTTCATGGCAAACAAATGATTTGCAGTTCCATCATTGCTACTTGATGCATAGTTGCCACCATGTTGTGCATAGTTTCCACCATAATGACCACCACGTTGTGCTCTTCCCCCTCTCAAATCATTCTGTTTGCGAAAGCAATCTCTCGCCATATGACCATATTTGCCACAATAATGGCATTCCACATCTTGCATAGAATTTTGTTGGCCTTGCCAACGCCCTCGTCCACGGGGGTTACCTCTGCCTCGCTGAGGTGCAGAACCACGACCACCTCGAGCACCATATGAAGGCTGAAAATTCTGCTGTGGAGGCCTATCCTGCCATCCACGACCATTACCACCACGTCCACGTGATGCGAATCTCCCCCTGCCTCGAAAGCCTCTAGATGAGTAAAAAGCTTGATTTCTTGCATGTTCATCATTGCTTGACGAGGATGCACCACCTGTAACACTCATACCACCAAGGCCAAGCTTCAATTCTTCCACAATGAGCAATGACACAAGCTCATTAAAGTCTGGCATTCCTCCCAACCTTACTGAGATGGAAGTGTCAAAAGATTTGTATTCTTTGCCTAAACCACGCAACGTGAGTGCAACCAAATCATCATCATCCATTGGGGCATGGATTGATGACAAGGAATCAGCATAACCCTTGATTTCCTGAACATACTCATGTATACTCCGATTCCTTCGTGTTACACTGTGAATCTGTTGCTTTAGTTGTATCTTCCTGGCACCAGTGTCTGTCTCATACATTCTGCACAAGATACCCCATGCTTCTTTCGGTGTATCTGCATCTTGGATGTGAATAAGCAAGGCATCTGTTACACATATTGAAAAATAATGCAACACCTTCGAGGACCGCTCTACCCATTGCTTGTGAGCCAGTAACTGAGCATTATTTGGTTGAGGAGGTAGGTATGGCTCCGGATCTTCCTCCGAGACAAGACTCCATAAACCTTTGCCTTTCAAAAAACTCTTCATTCGAAACTTCCACACTTGAAAGTTAGTGCGATCAAGCTTCTCTCCAACAATCTGTATCGGACCATCTCCCATTGTTGCAAAAAAATAGAGTAGATGTACCCTTTCGATCACAATGTACGAAGTACCTGTAATGCTCCAAATCTCTTCAAATCACATCAAATGCTTGCAAATTGTGTGCATTAACATCCCACAATGGTTCACCAACAATGTACACTCGATCAAAGTTGAAATCAAATGAAACTCCTTCACAAAAAATTTTCTGGTTTTTTTCTCGCCAGTAAATTCTCGCCAGTAACCAGTCAAGATTATGCTCTAAATCCTTCAAATCTTGTCCAAATGCAATGATTCAACTTGCATTAGCTTCCCAACACATTGCTCCAACATATCCTAGAAGGGTTTGATCCAATTCTTCAAGGGGAATGAGAACCACCAATTTTTGTAACCTCTGGTTTGAATTTTTCTGCACCTGTCAGGTACCACCTCTCACTAAAATTGCTCTATCTCCTTCAAATCTTCTCCAAATCCAAAACTTTTTGATTCAAAAGTTTAGCAACTCATAGGACTCTACTTGTACCAGAGGAATTTGGCCAATTTGATATAGGCAAAGATTAATGCCTTGATTAAAAATGCTCTGTTTCTGGACAGAATTTCTGTAAACCTGCACACCTCTGATAAATCACTTCAATGAGCTCCAAATCCATGAAATGAGCTGCAACCAAGCATCACAAGTCCTTAGCAATGTCTTTGCTAAACTCTCCAAGCTTTAAAGCATTCAATTTGGTGTCCAAATGAGTGAATTAGGATGAAATCTTTGAAAACTGTCCAGAATTCTGCATCTTCATGCACCGCCTACTCCAGAGGGCTGTAGAGAGAGGGGAAATCACAATTGAATAGATAGGCCTCTTAGCAATGACCTAATCTACCTTGGGTATGAAGGGTTTAGCTCAATTTTGCCTCTAGCTCCTGCAATTGATCCTCCACGGGGGGTATGTTTTCTGTTTTTGTGAAAAAACCAGAAGTTTTTGCATAAACTCACTTTCACTTGATTTTGCTCAAATCTGTATGCATCAATCTGCTTCAAGATCCTGTATGTTGTTTGTGTCCACTTTGTTAATACATTTTCAAGCCCGAATACATGTGCCTTTGTGTATACATTTGCCAAGAGTATACATTCACTTCAAGCTTTCCATGAAAGCTTAGAGAAAAAACCAGAATTTTTCCTTTGCTTTATGCCCTTCAATCTTCACTGAACTTGCTCTTTGATACCTGCAATCCGCAGAGGGGGTCTTGCTACACTCACCAATGGTCCTTAGCTCTCAGATCTGATGCCGATGTGTGCTCCACAGCTTCTCCTTTGCTCCAAGCTCCAATGGCTTCCTTCACAGCTTTTTCTTCTTCTTCCCTCTTCTCTCACTCACTCACACAACTCAGCTAATGAGCTCTTGGCTCTGATACCATGATAAAAAACAGGAGCAGGATGTAACACACACAAGAGAAGCAAACCCTAATCCATAATCATCAACCATAAAGAAGGAGAGAAGCCATAGTCACCATCTCTCTCACACACACAAAGGAGAACACAACATAGTGTTATGTCCACACTACAAAGTAAACCTAATGTAATGTCCACACACACTATGACCAGCTGGACACGCGGTCATTTATGTCTCACACATGTTCCTACCTAATCTGCCAGCACATAGCATAGCTGGCTCACACTGACATCGAGCTTGAATCTCAACACTATTGTTGCTCCGCATCACTTTTTTGCAACTGAGCAGCGTGTTTAACAGCGAAAAATTGTTGCCTAGTAGTGTCTATAGCAGCGAAGAAACGCTGCTATACTGTAAAAATATTCTGCTTTTTTGTCTCTGTGTAGTTTTATCTTTTGAATACAATAAACTTATACTCTGAGTTTTTTTCTTTTGCCTTGTCTATCACTTTTACCTCTCCTACCCTATCCTCCTCAAGCTCAAGCAAGGTATGTCTACTATTTTCGTTTATCTCCTATGCAAACAAGCTTTCTATGAAAGCTATCTTTTTTGTCTCCGCGTAGTTTTATCTTTTGAATACAATAAACTTATACTCTGAGTTTTTTTTTTTTGCCTTGTCTATCACTTTTACCTCTCCTACCCTATCCTCCTCAAGCTCAAGCAAGGTATGTCTACTGTTTTCGTTTATCTCCTATGCAAACAAGCTTTCCATGAAAGCTATCTTTTGAGTATTTCCTTTCTCTTTTCTCTCTTTTAAGTTTTTCTTTTCTTCTTTTTCCCTTCTTCTTTTTCTCTAATTAAGAGCTCTCCATTAAAGCTTCATATGGTAAGAGATCTTGATTTTTCTTAATACTTTTTTTTCCTGACTTGGTTTAATTTTGTAAGTTTTCAAGGTTTAAATTTGTAAGTTTTCAACACATTTAAGCCTCACAAGAGTTCTCTTTCTCTTGTATGTTTCTTCTTTCATGCTTTTACATGTTTATAAGGTTTATAAGTTTTAGGGCTTTTAAGATTAGGGTTTGTTATTAATACATTTTTTCCTTATTTTAGTTTGATTTTGTAGGTTTTCAACACATACAGGGTTTATTTATTTTCCCATACTCCATGCTCTATGCATGCCGGTAGCTACCTATGCATGCCAGTACCTTCCTATGCATGCCGATACCTACCTATGGAAGCCGGTAGCAATCAACACACGGCGGTAGCACAACCAATGCATGTCAGTAGCAACCAATGCATGCCGGTAGCTTCCAGCGCATGCCGGTAGCAACCTATGGAAGCCGATAGCAACCAATGCATTCTGGTAGCTTCCTATGCATGCCAGTAGCTTCCTACGCATGCCGGTAGCAACCTATGCATGCCGGAAGCTTCCTATGCATGCCAGTAGCAACCTATGGAAGTTGATAGCTCAACCTATGGAAGTTGATAGCAACCAATGCATGCTGGTAGCTTCCTATGCATGCCGGTAGCAAGCCAGTAGCATGCCAGTAGCTTCCTACGTATGCCCGTAGATACCTGTTCATGTCGATAGCAACCTATGCCTACTAGTAGCAACCTATGCAAGCCGGTAGTAACCTACGCATGCCAGTAGCTTCCTAGGCATGCCGGTAGCAACCTACGCATGCCAGTAGCAACCTATGCATGCCGGTAGCAACCTATGGAAGCCGGTAGCAACCAATGCATGCCGATAGCTTCCTAGGCATGCCGGTAGCAACCTACGCATGCCAGTAGTAGCAACCTATGCATGCCAGTAGCAACCTATGGAAGCCGGTAGCAACCAATGCATGCCGATAGCAACCTACGCATGCCAGTAGCAACCTATGCATGCCGGTAGCAACCTATGGAAGCGAGTAGCAACCAATGCATGCCAGTAGCTTCCTAGGCATGCCGGTAGCAACCTACGCATGCCAGTAGCAACCTATGCATGCCGGTAGCAACCTATGGAAGCCGGTAGCAACCAATGCATGCCGATAGCAACCAACGCATGCTGGTAGCTTCCTATGCATAAGAGTTTTAAGTGTTTATGTTTTTTCTTGGATAGATGGCAAATAACTTGAGGCGTGATGTTACACACGAAGGAGTCATCGATATCCCAACAATATTCGTAAGTATATATTAGCTTCAAATTTTATCTTATCTTTTAATTAAAGAAGGTTATCTTAAATAACAATTTTCTAAAATGTTCATTTGTTTGTATGTCTATAGCTTGAAGCAGTGGACCACCCCCCTACGCAAGAGGAATATGATTTTGCATTACAACGGGATTGCAAGCTCTACTTGATAGGGTGCAAGACAAAGGATATATTGTTATTACTGGAGGAGATGCTTGGCAAGCATTGCAAAAGTAAGTACATTCCTAAACCCTAAACCTCTTTGTTTTTGCAAAACTAATTCTCACTTATGTTAGTTATATTGTGTTTAAGGATCATGTAACTAGAAACAGTGGTTCAAATGTCCATACCGGTAGCAATGGAAATGTGAAAAGCGAAAGGGCTAGAGCTGCAAGGAACAATACCAATTGCACAACATTAGATCTAGATAGCCCCTAGCTCCATAGGTTTTTATTATTGTATATGAGTTTTTTGGAAACATACACTTATGTAATTCCGCTAAGTATTGTAATTGAATTTTGACATTCCTAAAACTATGGTTTGCAAATGTCTTTTCTTTTTGGTATTTGTCAAGTTTTACATTACACTTGTCCATGATGATTTGAAGTTATGTTAGTTTTATTGTGTCTACATTAGAAAAAAAAGAGTTGGTGCAGACGAGGGAGTCCTGTGTAGACTCCCTAGTTTGCCCCAGCTTTTTTTTATTATGCAGTACTTTTTTTTATTGTGTCTACATTAGAAAAAAAAGAGTTGGGGCAGACGGGGGAGACTCCCCAGTTTGCCCCAGCTTTTTTTTATTATGCAGTACTTTCGCTGCTCAGAAATGCTTATTGCGTTGCTAGTTTCGCTGTTGAGCAACAGTGAACCCGTTGTTGCAAAGCAAAAATAGCATCGTGTTTAGCATCGATATAGACCCAACATCTCCGTACTCTTCTAGTTATAAAAGCGTTGCTATTTTCACTCTGCTAAATGAGAGAGAGAGAGAGAGAGAGAGAGAGAGAATATTTAAATACACACACATGTATATCCATACATACGTGCATACATACATACATATACATAGATACATACATACATACATACATATATATATATGTATAATTGATATATATATATATATATATATATATATATATATATATATATATATGTTATACATACACACACACACACACACACACACACACACACATATATGTATGTTATACATACACACACACACACACACACACACACACACATATATATATATATATTATACATATATATATATATATATTATACATATATATATATATATATATATATGTATGTATGTATGTATAAATGTATGTACGTATGTATGTATATACATGTGTGTGCATTTAAATATTCTCTCTCTCTCTCTCTCTCTCTCTCTCTCTCTCTCTCGCCGCTATAGATATATACACACTATACTCTTTATATAATCTATCTATCTATATATATATATATATATACATGCGTACATACATACATACATACATACATATATATATACATGTATATATTGAAAGAGAGAATATATTTATTTATTTTAAAAATTAAACATATTTATCATAATAAAACACACACACACTTACACAAACACATTATATATATATATATATATATATATATATATATATATATATATATATATATATATATACCTATCGTATAGCTATATACACATTATACTCTTTATATAATATAATGTAATATATATATGTATATTACACACACACACACACATGAAAGTGTGTGTGCATATGCGAATGTATATGTGTGTGTGCGGACATGTGAATTTTTTTATGTGGGCATTTTTATGTCTATGTGTGTGCATGTGCACATGCATATGTGTGTGAGAGTGTGTGCATGTACACGTGTTAATGTGTGTGCACATGTTCATCTATGTATACATGTGTGCCTACGATGTGTGTAAACATGTATTTGTGTATGTCAGTGTGTGTATGCATGTATATATATGTAAGTTCATATGCATGTATGTGTATGTGCGAGGTTGAGTAAGTGTGTGCGTGTAAGTGTGCATATTTGTGTATGTGCACATCCATGCGAGTGTGTGTATGTGTGTTTTTTTTGTGTGCATGTGTGTGTGTGTTTTTTTGTGTGCATGTGGTGTGTGTGTGTGTGTGGTGTCTAGTGTGTTTTTTTTGTGTGCATGTGTGTGTGTGGTGTCTTGTGTGTACATGTGTGTGTGTGTGTGTGTGGTGTCTTGTGTGTACATGTGTGCCTATCGATGTGTGTACACATGTATTTATGTATGTCAGTGTGTATATGCATGTATATATATGTAAGTTCATATGCATGTATGTGTATGTGCGAGGTTGAGTAAGTGTGTGCGTGTAAGTGTGCATATTTAAGTATGTGCACATCCATGCGAGTGTGTGTACGTGTGTTTTTTTTGTGTGCATGTGTGTGTGTGGTGTCTTGTGTGTATGCACATGCATGTGTTTATGTTGGCATACATATAGATCTATTTATATATACATATATACCTACCTATAAATATGTGTGTGTGTGTGTGTGCGGGCGCGCGTGCTCTCTCTCTCTCTCACATGTGCATATAATATAATATTATATGTGTATGGTTGTGTATGCACACATGTCTGAGCGTGTCTATGTGTGCTAGGGAAACAAATGAGCAAATGAGAAACTCTCATATGTGTGTGTGTGTGTGTGTGTGTGTGAGAAACTCATTCAATGAGCAAATGAAATTGTGGGTCCCAATGAATCTAGGCTTGTGGAAAAGTTCGTTCCTTTTAAAAAGTTCAAAAAAGTGAAACTCTCCCATATATATATATACATATATGTTTGTATGTATGTATGTATACATATATAGATGTATATATGATATATATATATATATCATATATAAAAATATATATATGTATATATATATATATACATATGTATATATCTATATATGTATATGTCATTCAATGAGCAAATGAAATTGTGTGTCCCAATGAATCTAGGCTTGTGGAAAAGTTCGTTCCTTTTAAAAAGTTCAAAAAAGTGAAACTCTCCCATATATATATATACATATATGTCTGTATGTATGTATGTATACATATATAGATGTATATATGATATATATATATATATATATATATATATCATATATACATCTATATATCATATATAAATATATATATATGTATATATATATATATATATGTATATATCTATATATGTATATGTATATGTATATTTCTATGTGTGTGTATATATATATATATGTACATAAATATACATATACATATACATATATAGATATATACATATACATATATATACATATATAGATATATATATATATACATATACATATATATATTTATGTACATATATATATGTACATAAATATACATATACATATACATATATAGATATATACATATACATATATATACATATACATATATATATATATATATATATATGCATACACATATATATACATATACATATAAAGATACACACACACATACACACACACACATACACATATAAAGATACACACACACACACACACACACACATATACATAGAAATTTACATATACGTGCGAGGTTGAGTAAGTGTGTGCGTGTAAGTGTGCATATTTAAGTATGTGCACATCCATGCGAGTGTGTGTATGTGTGTTTTTTTTGTGTGCATGTAAGTGTGTTCTTTTGTGTGCATGTGTGTGTGTGTGTGTGTGTGGTGTGTGTGTGTGTGTGTGTGTGGTGTCTTGTGTGTTTTTTTTGTGTGCATGTGTGTGTGTGTGTGTGGTGTCTTGTGTGTATGCACATGCATTTGTTTATATTGGCATACATATAGATCTATTTATATATATATATATACCTAGTGTTCAAAGGACGGCTCACATGGCAAAAACCTGCCCAGGTCTTGACCAGCCTGGGTATGGTGAAAATGGTGTGCTTTCGGTACGATGGGCGAGGGCTGACGAAGCAGTCCCTGAGTGAAGTGCCAGGACACCTAAGGAGGATCCTGGAGGGTTCTGACCACGAGATGCACAGGCTCACGGTGCTTAGGACATCCATGCGTATGTCGTGGAAGATATATCTGGTCTCAATGGAGAGTCCAGAAGAGTGATATTATTTTGTGAGAAACAAGGATTGAATGAAAATTTTGAGTTATGACATCTGTAACCAATAATTGTTTGTCAATAGATTGTTTTAAAAGTTAAAGTTTAAAGAGGAGTGTGTGCGTATCTGTATTCTAAAGCAACAGTTAAGAAAGGCATTCAATTATGGATGGGTGAGTACTTATCTGGTTCTACCAATTCCAGTGGCTAACCCACGGCAGGTGAGTACTTGTCTAGTTCTACCAATTCCAGTGGTTGGGTAGTGGCAAACCCATGGGTTAGTACTTGTCTAGTTCTACCAATGGGTTAGTACTTGTCTAGTTCTACCAATTCTTGTGGTGGTTGGGTAGTGGCAAACCCATGGGTTAGTACTTGTCTAGTTCTACCAATTCCAGTTGTTGGGCAATGGCTAACCCATGGGTTAGTACTTGTCTGGTTCTACCAATTCCAGTGTTTGGGTAGTGGCTAACCCATGGGCCATATGGGGTTAGGCTGGAATCAGTAAAGTTTTAATAATAAAACTGATCAATAGGAATACGCTTAGAACTCAAGTAGTTAATTAAAAGCCTGAAGACTTCTCTGATGAATAGATCAACGGGTGTGCCTGATTCAATTAGGAAAAAAGTGTTGATTCCTTCAAGTTAAGTCTGTAATAGTTTCCCTTCATCTGATTTAATCAGATGAAGGTTAGTTCAATATTTTGACCTCGGTAGAGAAGTTTGTTAAGAAAATAAAAATGGTGGAATCATCCCTGTTTTTCAGGCAGGGAAAATTTTCCCGATTTTGGTTTTCAGAATGACCACCAGCTTAGTCTCGTGCGCGGACATTCGAGGGCGAGGCCCCGAGTGATATACCTTGCCCCGCTGTCATGACGTGGATGATGTCGCTGGGAAAGTACGAGACTTCTAGCTGTGAGAGTTGCTTCTGATTTCCACAAGGAAACTCAAACACATAACTCTTCAAGGATCACAAGGCATCTCCATTTTTGATATCATAAACATGTACAAATTCACCTCAATACATCCATGAATTCAGCCTGATGATTGCACATAAATTGTGTATCAAGTGACTATCCCTTTCCAATCATAGATTTACTGGCTCCTTTTTCCAAATCCCTCAAACCAATCACATGTAGGCATAACATAATCTTCAAATATTTCCCACATACATGTGACCATTTACATTCCATACATCAAAGTGTCATCAATTCCATCATTTCAAGATGTTCTTTATCACCTGAAAACCTGCTTTTAAATTCTAACATCTCATAAACAAAAGATGGCATACGGCATAACTATAACATGCTCATGAGATTTAGAAAACTCCATGACTTGAACTCCAAAATCCGATCGAGTAGAAAGTAAAACCAACTTTCAGGAGCCTTATTGTGTTTTTGATACTTTTATTCCACACTTCCACAAGTCCCAAAATATTCTCATTCTCCAAACCTTTAAAGGTTTATAAACAACACGATTTTATGAATCGTGGATTTTAGTGAACAGAAATAATAAGAAAAAAAACATCGCTTATCTGAAAGTGAAAAAAAACGCGAGTTTTTCTTTATTTTTGGCTATTTCCCATATGATCGCTTCGCTCTACAGACCGCGAAAGGCAGAATACATGTATATAATGAAAAGCATATCACTAGATAATACTCATTTTGCTCTTCAATTCTAACTCCTACAAGCCTTGAACAGTAGCCGCCAGTTTGAAATTAGAACCTCTGGTTGAAGGCGCCTCTGGTTCTCCCTTTCTGCAAACGCTGATTTCTGATATGCACCCTCCCCTCGCTTCTCTGGTTTTTCATCACTTTCCCGCAAGGAAATCGGCGCACCCCCACTTTTGCAGCTATCTTCACGTATTTCCCAATTCGAAAATACTCATGCGCCACCTTTCTTTTTTTTTTAAAAAAAATTGTTTTTTTTGAATATTTCTTCTTTTGCTGCCACGCAAGCTGCCCTCATAAGCTTCATATTCCTTCTATACCCATAATGTATCTACTTCTCTTATGCAAATATATCAACCAAGGCAACTAAGACCTTCACATGCTTAACTTGTGGGACCTTCAACATCATGTATGTGCTTCAAGACACTACATCACCCATTGTTTTGCAACTTTGGGAGCTTCTTCATGATGATCATGGGCTTCATCTATAGTACCTTTCTTGAAAATTATGCATGAGTTCCATGTCACATTGATTTGGAAATGATGATGAAAAAGATCTTCATCCACATTGAGAGAAGTCCATATCATGCACATGGGTAGCCATTTACATCATTCACATAGCCCTTTTACGAGCCACCCATACCATCATTTACATAGCCACACAGGCCAAGTATGTAACTGAGTGTTTTCTACTGCAAGGTCTACCATAAGCATAAGGCTCCATAATTCACACCACACTCATATACAAAGCTTCAAGACCAAACTCATCCAGCTCGTCTTATTGAACCTCATTTACAATATGAACATATGTACATGGGCATCATATAATGTCTCGTCATAGCACTCATTCCCATGCATCTAGATTTATATTTGTTAGTCTCATATGCATGGTTTCACACCATATACATGCCATGGCACGACATCCACCCCCTCTAAACCTGCACATCCTCTGGTATGTGCTAAATCATCATCAAGATCCACATATATCTGGATGTCGTCCTCATCCTCAATATTATTAGGAAAATCATCCTCTTCCTCTTCAGCCATATCCATGTTATCACTATCAAGCCTCTCATCCTGAGTTCCCTGTGAATCAAAAGGATCACTGTCAAGCCTTCTTTTAAACATCTTGATCCTTTTGCGTGCTACTAGATTTTTTATCTCTGTTCCATCAAGCTCACATAGGGTATACGTGGCATTTCCATGCATATGCTTGATAATGTAAGGGCCAAACCATCTTTTTGAAAATTTTCTTTGAACAGTGAATTGGTTGTCAAGGCTACTATCATACATTAGGACCCAATCACCTTCTTCAATAGGTTTTGGCCGGAGTCTGTGTCTTCTATCAAATCTTTCTTTATTTTTCAACCTTGCATCTTTCAAACGAGCTTTAGCAAGCTCTACATCTTGAGGCCTCCTCTCCAACTGCCTTATTCGCAATGCAAGGAGGTCTTCCCTGCTCAATCCTTCCACCCAGGGCAATACATTCCAAGTTGGAACTACTTCTTCAATTGGAATCACTGGCTTCTGACCATACATTAATTCTGCAGGCATGTATCCTGTCACACTGAGCTATGAGTTGTACGGTCAGCCCACAAAGCATATGGTAGCAGCCTTGGCCACTCTCGCATTCTTTCTCTGCATGCCTTAGCCAAAGCTTTAATGATTGGAGGATGTCCTCGCTCACTTTTACCATTGCCCTCAGGGTTGTAAGCACATGTTGGGGACAGTTTAATGCCAATTCTAGAGAAGAATTCCCTTGCTTCTTCAACATCTAGCTCACCCCTATCAGCTGTTATTTTCCCAACACAACCATACCGACAAATCACATCTTCCAAGAGAAATTTGCATACTGTTTCCGTACTCTTTGTTCTAAGAGCACGCCCCTCTACCTGATTTGTCAAATCTTCTCTTGCAAGTGCTATGTACCGCATCTGCCAAATTCCCAAAGGCATTGTAACTAGATCCACTACCCATTTGTAGTGCATGGCAGGTGGGTAGGTTGGTTGCAAGCCATCACGATGTCGCACATTTGAGTACATTTGACATACCATGCATGTTTCCACATATTGGGAAATATCCTTGTACATTCCTTTCCACCAATATTTTTCCTTTATTTTGGTAAAGGTAGCCCACACACTTCGATGTCCAGCCCAGAGACTCTCATGGAATTCTTTCACAAGCTTCCCTTGAGTCTCTTTATCACATATGACTCTCTGTGGCATATCATTCCTCTGCTTAGGATCTTCCAGAGGTATCCATCCTTTAGAAAATAACCATATGCTTTTCTGCGGATCCTCTTAAATTCTGAGTCGGACCAATTTTCCTGTCTTGTCAGAGTACTCAAATATTGACCAATAGGCAACCAATCTCCTTCATACATTTCCTCAGTAAAAGACTCAAGTGCATTTAATAGGCAAGTATGGTCCCCTTTTGCATATGCAGTAGTGTAAAACTTTGTACCTACATCATCAATGTCACTAATCATCTCTTTTTCATCTTCATACCTGGCTCTTGATAGCATATCTGCAAAACTGGATTATCTTTTCCTGCAATATGCTCAAACTCAGGATTTAGTGACTTGATATAGGCAATCCACCTAAGCATAGCAATATCTGGAGTGGTACAGCTTGCTATCATCCCAAGAAGTGGCAAGCAATCAGTTTCCACAAGTAGAGATACCCCAATAAGATATTCTTTTTCACATTTAAGAGCAGTGACTATTCCCCATAACTCTCTCTTGATCTGCATATATTTTCGTTGTCGAATACTTAATACCTTTGCTCCAAATTTGATTACATACTTGTGATCATCCTCATCATCTTGCCTACTGCCCATCCTATCCCAGTAGGACTAGTATCAACTGTAACAATCACAGGCCTGCCACACTCATAATCTGCCTTCCTTAGAGTAGGTGATGATTGAAGCAGATATTTTAGCTTCCGCATAGCTTTAGTATGTGCTGCACTCCACAAAAATTTTTGATTTTTCCTCAAGAGTTGATAAAGAGGATCTGCTACATGTGCATAATGCGGGATCCATATAACATAAAAGACACATGCACCAAGAAATCTCCTTAGCTCTGTAACATTAATGCATATCTCTTTCATTCTTTGTATTGCATCTATCTTGGCTGGACAAGGTCGGCGTCCACTAGTACTACAAAGATGTCCCACTATTAGCACTTCACCAACCCCAAACACTGATTTCAGTCCAGATAAAGTAAGATTCACCTCTTCAAGCCTGGATAGAATCATATCACAATCCTTTATATGATTTGCCACAAACTTGCGGCACCCTTTTGAATCCAAATCCCCATCTTTGTCTTTCTCATCACAGCCTTTTATTGGCACATCATCCAGAAAAGGCATAGTTGTTTGTGGTATGAAGTCTCGCAAGACTTTATTCATTCCATTCATCATATGTGCCACTAAGTTGGTGGCTCCCTGTGGTAAGGTACACATCCTTACTAACCCCAAAGGAGTTTTCATTGTGGTCAAGTCCCTGCTTTGTATATCCAGCTGGAACTGATCATATCCACAGATCACCCATAGAGTATATAGCTTTCCCTGCAAATGCTTCTGCAAACTCATCCACAATCGGACCTGCTCCCACATTCCTGATTGTGACTTTGTTTACAGGTTGCATGTCTTGAATGAAGCGCAATGTTCCATTTTTCTTTGGCACAGTAAACCATCTGTTGGAATATGGAGCGCATGATGGCTCCAAAATTCCCATCCTTATCTTTTCTTTTAGTAATTCCATCAGCTTTGGCAAGAGAGCCTTTGGTACTGGAATCGGCCGCGCAGGTTCCAGGGCACATGTGGAACAGTAAAGATCACCATTGGTGCTATTATGCTTGGATCAACACAGCCTATCTCATGCGGCTGAAAAGCAAAGGCTTTCCCATGTTTCACAAGCATTTCCTCAAAGCATTTCTTTTCAACTGGCAATAGAAAATCCCTTTCACCAATCTTCAGCTCTTTTAGAGTTTCCTGTGTAAACTTATGCCCAATTTTCTTCGGATCTCTGAGATTTGGTTGCATAGAGGCTTCATCTATCTTCTCCTTGCTTCCTGGTGGCAAAGGCAAGGCAACTGGTTTCACCTTCTTTGCAACTGTCTTGTACTTTGTATCAACATGAGCATCCATCTCGCAATTCATGTTTTTACATTCCACCCCCTCAAATTCCTGGATTATATCATATATCTCCACAGATGGCACCTCTATCATCTCATTTCCACCCTGTAAGCATGCTCTTCCTATATCAAAAAGCACATCCATAGTATCTACAAATGACACCTCATCAAGCACCCCTGAAATAAACTCATTCTTCTCCAAAAGACCACACTGCTCAAGACCTTTTTGTTCATTTTGTACATGTCTACGCATGCCACGCTTCAAATCCTTGCTTTTTACAAAGACCAATGACCCATAGCTAGAAAATCCCTGAAAATTTGCTGAAAAGTTATTTACATTGATTGAGTCCTGCGAGAACTCATTTTCCCTTGTACCATTGGAATCCCGCTTTACAATGGCACCTGGCCAAAATCCCTTGAGCATCTCCCTGTAATTCATGAATTCTCTATTTATCTTTGGGAGTGACTGTGCTTGAAGAGACTCACGATTCCTTTCATGGTTAATGCAAACTGTCAAGAACTGAACAGCTTTCTTGCCATCTTTACTCCTTATTCTTGCATATGCCGAGCCATCATCCAAAACCTTTGTTTCCATCCTCACAGCTGTAATGTAGGGTTGCCCAAGGATGAGGGGATATGATGACATCTCCTGAACAAAGAAGTTCTGATCATCTTTCACATCCCCTATAGTTACCCTTACATTTGGACATGCTGCATAGAGCTCTCTAGATGAGTTATTAGCTGCTTTAATCATCCACCCATGATCTACATCCATTCGCCACTTACATTTGTTATAGAGATTTTTAGCCATAAGATTTATTTCAGACCCATGATCAATTAGAGCGACATATGGCTCTTCCAAATCACCTATCTTGACAAGGGTTTCAGTGGTTGCTCTTGCCCAATGGCTCCTGGAGTAATGACTCTTTGTAAGAACTTCTTTTTCATCATCCTCTTCCACAAAGCGCACTTGTCGTGCCCCATCAGCAGAGTGATTACATTCCACCACATTTTCTCTCTCTTCCTTTTGCTGTACCTGTACTCCATGAGTCTTGGAAGTGCTTGCCTCCCCTTGTGATGGAATAGATTCAATTATGGATTGCCTTTTCCTTCGTATAATATCAATTATCTCATCATGGAATTCTTTCTTTGCAATCCCCAAGACTTCCCCTAGTGTAAATTCCACCCTGCTGTTTAGAATCCTCTCTTCAAGCACCTTTTTGAGATCTGTTGCGGCTTCAATATCAGATTGAAGCTTGTAGAGTGGACTTTTCCCTTTACCCTTCTCCTTCTCATGCTTCATTTTTGCTGGCACTTCTTCCATTGATACTTCCTGTGGAGGTCTGCTATGCGGTGGAAGCATATGTGATGGCCCAGGATCCTTCTTCTCACTACCACGAGTAACCCTTTTTGATGGCCCTCCTTCCTCATTTTCCCTTTTACGCTTCTCCTCTACCTGTGCCTCATTATTCTGGCATTTAGCAATGTAGGCATGAATAGATAAAGAATCCACAGGCTCCTCCCAACCAGTCTCAAGACGTATACAGTCACCTGCCTCATGCAAAGCTTGCTTAGACACCTTCCTTGACGCAATTAATTCCATTGTTGATGGCCAAAAATCTTCATTCTCATAATCTCTATCATTCTCAGATCCCTGCTTTGATTGACCAGCCTTTAGTCCATAGGTTGCTGCCTCAACCATAGAGATGGCATGACTAGCAGCCATATCCTCAACCAGCTTTTTCATTCGTCCTTTCCCAAAGTTTGTGCTTAATGGAAGACCAATCTCTGTAAGGTGGATTTTCCCATCTTTGAAAAACACAAGTTGATTTCTAAGAGCTTCTTTATAGCTAGCACAATCTTTCTTTGCATGTTCTGGGTCATCACACCATATGCATCTGTATGTAAACCCTTCTTTGCTTTGAGGCCTTTGCATAGAAGCCTGCCCTAATGGTAGCCCCTTTTCTTCAATCCTGGACATCTTCAATTTTAGGTCTCGCATACCCTTAATAAGCTCATCCATCGGCCCTTCTACCTTTGGGATTGTAGCAGCTGGTTTTGGTAGATTCTCAGGGATAACAGCAGTTATAGGAGTTGCCGAGCTCATCACCATTTTATCCCTCCTTCGCTGCCGCTTTGCTAGCATGGTGACCGCATCCTCAACATCATTCCAATCACTCTTTAGTCCCTGCTCTGTATCCTTATCCTCAAGGAGGATTTCCAGTTTCTCTTGGAGATCTTTCCCAGCTGCTTGTAAGAAGAGCTCTGTTTTTTCTCTGTCCAAAGTTGTGCGCTCTATCCTTGACAGCTGGGCATAGCGCTTCTCAAACTCTCTTAGCAATTCTGTGGCAGAAATTCCCATTTTGGGTTTTGTGATCCATTCCAAGAAAGTTCGTTTGGTCACTCGCTCAGAATCCTCCATGAAATATTCATCCTTCAAAGAAAGCTTGAACTCCTCCCAATTTCTGCCACCATGTGCTGTCTGCAATCCTCTTATGTGCTCTCTTATTTCAGGAACACATACCAGCTCAAAGCTTCGAACCATATCCTCCTCAGTCACCCTGTTTAGCTCCATTTCCTTTATGTAATTGCGCAGGTACTTTGTGATATCCTTTCCATCAAATTGATCCACCTTTTTCACAATTGATTACAGTGCTTTGGTCGTGGAAATTTGTCCCCTCTCAGCAGCTTGCTGCTGTTGCATATACATAGTAAACATCTGAAACATCTGCATAACTCCGGGGTCAAAATGAACCCCCTGACCCTCAGAATTCTCAGCCATAGCTTCCCTGTATATTTCACCACACTCTCACCCCAGCAGTTTCACGTCGAGTTCACCAAAGAGCTGTCATGACGTGGACGATGTCGCTAGGAAAGTACGAGACTTCTAGCTGTGAGAGTTGCTTCTGATTTCCACAAGGAAACTCAAACACATAACTCTTCAAGGATCACAAGGCATCTCCATTTTTGATATCATAAACATGTACAAATTCACCTCAATACATCCATGAATTCAGCCTGATGATTGCACATAAATTGTGTATCAAGTGCCCTTTCCAATCATAGATTTACTGGCTCCTTTTTCCAAATCCCTCAAACCAATCACATGTAGGCATAACATAATCTTCAAATATTTCCCACATACATGTGACCATTCACATTCCATACATCAAGTGTCATCAATTCCATCATTTTAAGATGTTCTTTATCACCTGAAAACCTGCTTTTAAATTCTAACATCTCATAAACAAAAGATGGCATACGGCATAACTATAACATGCTCATGAGATTTAGAAAACTCCATGACTTGAACTCCAAAATCCGATCGAGTAGAAAGTAAAACCAACTTTCAGGAGCCTTATTGTGTTTTTGATACTTTTATTCCACAATTCCACAAGTCCCAAAATATTATCATTCTCCAAACCTTTAAAGAATTATAAACAACACGATTTTATGAATCGTGGATTTTAGTGAACAGAAATAATAAGAAAAAAAACATCGCTTATCTGAAAGTGAAAAAAAACGCGAGTTTTTCTTGATTTTTGGCTATTTCCCATATGATCGCTTCGCTGCAGACCGCGAAAGGCAGAATACATGTATATAATGAAAAGCATATCACTAGATAATACTCATTTTGCTCTTCAATTCTAACTCCTACAAGCCTTGAACAGTAGCCGCCAGTTTGAAATTAGAACCTCTGGTCGAAGGTGCCTCTGGTTCTCCCTTTCTGCAAACGCTGATTTCTGATATGCGCCCTCCCCTCACTTCTCTGGTTTTTCATCACTTTCCCGCAAGGAAATCGGTGCACCCCCACTTTTGCAGCTATCTTCACGTATTTCCCAATTCGAAAATACTCATGCGCCACCTTTCTTTTTTTTTAAAAAAAATTGTTTTTTTTGAATATTTCTTCTTTTGCTGCCACGCAAGCTGCCTTCATAAGCTTCATATTCCTTCTATACCCATAATGTATCTACTTCTCTTATGCAAATATATCAACCAAGGCAACTAAGACCTTCACATGCTTAACTTGTGGGACCTTCAACATCATGTATGTGCTTCAAGACACTACATCACCCATTGTTTTACAACTTTGGGAGCTTCTTCATGATGATCATGGGCTTCATCTATAGTACCTTTCTTGAAAATTATGCATGAGTTCCATGTCACATTGATTTGGAAATGATGATGAAAAAGATCTTCATCCACATTGAGAGAAGTCCATATCATGCACATGGGTAGCCATTTACATCATTCACATAGCCCTTTTACGAGCCACCCATACCATCATTTACATAGCCACACAGGCCAAGTATGTAACTGAGTGTTTTCTACTGCAAGGTCTACCATAAGCATAAGGCTCCATAATTCAAGACCAAACTCATCCAGCTCGTCTTATTGAACCTCATTTACAATATGAACATATGTACATGGGCATCATATAATGTCTCGTCATAGCACTCATTCCCATGCATCTAGATTTGTATTTGTTAGTCTCATATGCATGGTTTCACACCATAGACGTGCCATGGCACGACACCGCGCAAGAGGAAGCTACTTCCGCTACTACCATCCGGGAATCCGGTGTGTAGAGGGGGCAGTGGGATCTCACAAGTGTCCTAGCAACGCGAGCCCATGAGAATCACCTGGTCAAAACCCTCTAGGATCCTCCTTAGGTGTCCTAGCATTTCACTCGAACCACTTCGTCGGTCCTCGCCCATCTTACTGGAAGCGCACCATTTCAACTGTTCTGAGGCTGGTCAAGACCTCGGCAACCTTTGCCGCAAGCGATGTCCCTCGATGACTCCTTGCCAGTTGTTGCAACAACAAACCTCCTCTTAGTAAAACAAATGCCAAATGCTTCTTCTAGTATTCTGGCGTAAAATATTCCTTTAAATGAAAACAGAGGTTCTATGTAAGTAAAATTCCCAGTTTGAGATTGGTTCAACAAAAACCCCTTTTTCCTTAATTTCCCAATTTCATAATGAGAATCCTTAATCTCTCATCAGGGTAATCTACCCATCATTTGACTGATTGTCCAACTAGATTCTTGGTGATTTCGGTCAAAGGAAAACTAGTTTAATTCAACGATGGTCTATTCTTTGTATTTAGGAACTGGAATTGGTCACAAAGTTTTTGCTTGATTCAGATCGACTCGAGATGGACAAGTAGGTTTACTATCCGTCCCTCTCGTAGTCTAATCATTCGGTTTAGTTCTAAACAAGGATTTTCTTTAGATAAACATCTACTTTTGGGTATCTAATTTTTTAATTTTAAATAAAATATTCATTATTTTAGTATCCCAAATTTTCTCTTTCTCCATTGGAATACATGGATCTCCATTATCATGGAAATTTCTCTTTTATCATAAAAATAAAATTACTAAAATTTTCTCTTTTTCTCTAATTAACTATTTATGCATAAACATTAAAAATTAAATTTTCATGGATATAAAGAGAATTATTCAGTTAACATAGGATGACTAATCCTAGAATATGGTAGGAAGTCCTCTTTTCACATTATGCATAAAAGTGATTTATGTGTTAATTTTTAAAATTTTTACCATAGCTCTGTTTCTATTACTAATAATGTAAGATTCCTCCCTCCAGCTTTTGAGGTGTGCAGGTGTAAGAACCTATTTTTTTGATCTTATAATTATTCCCCTCTCTGAAATAAAAGAAAGATCATGTTTTACCCTATTTTGGCTTGGAGAGAGAAAATGTCTAGAGAGAGGTAATTCAAAATTTAGATATTTTTCGATATAAAAATCCTCCTAGTGTCTAAAATGATTTCTCTTGAAACAAAAATTCAAAAAGAACTTTCCAATGTGCAATTGGAATTAATTAAAAATAGATATAAAGGACCTTAGCCTAAGGGTCCAGATTTTCAGAAATTTTTGAATTATGGTCCAATTAAGGTTCCCAAGGGCCAATTAAGGTTCCCAAGGGCCAATAGAATCAATCCAAATGTAGGGGGAGATAAATTGAAGAATAAAAGACAAACCTCCCAAAAATGAGTAAATGGTCACATAAGATGAAGAGTGGACTAAGGAACAAAGAAAAGAATTAAAAAATTAAATTTTGACACCTCAGTGTGGGGACCTCCCCTCATGAAGTAGGCACCTTTTTCTCATCATCACCCCTAATTTTTAATCGATAAAATGAGATATTTCATCTCTCCTCTCTCCTATTGCAAAACTAGATCCAAAAAGTAAGCTAAACTGACCCAAAAATGGTCAAAAATTGACCAAATTGATCTGGAAAATTCTAGAATCAGTTTGCTTGGTTAGAGGCTCACTTTTTCCTATAAATAGAAGTCTTCCCCTTTGTAAAATCTTAATGGTGTTTATGCACTATTACTTTGCTCCTGTCTTGAGCCATCTACATTGAATTTTTTAATAATTCAATTGTTTTTGGCCTAATCCTCTCCAAAATGAATTGGTGTCTCCTCTTGCTTCAAACAAGAGTAGAACCCTCGATCCCTCAAGCCAAAGGAGAGCTTACAGGTGCCATGTAAGCTAATTTTCTTACTTGTTTAAAGAAGAATCTATGGTTTTCTTAATTTTTATGTTTTGTAGATGTTGAATTAAATTCAAATGCTATTTCTTTGATAAAAAGGCCACCCCCTTCTCCTCTTTACATTCCAACCTTTCTCAATCCTAGAAAGATTAACTAAAGGATTAATTAAGCTCTTCTTATTGTTTACTCTCTTGAATTTAGAAAATTATGTAGACTAGAGTTCTATAAATCTAATTTGGGTTAAATTAAGTTAAATAAAGAATGATAAAAATGAGAAATGGTCAGCCATACAAAGGAGGTTATGGTAAAAATTTTTAGAATTTTGTGAAAAAGAAAGTTTATTTTTATGTTATTCCAAAAGAGTAATTCCCACCATTTTTGCATCTAAAAGAAATATTCTAATTACTCCATGTACATATTCACCTATGAATATGCATGGATATCACTGATATTAATTATTAAAATTGATTTTTATGCATAGAAAGATGCATAAAGGAATTTTTTTTAATTACAAAAGTGTTATTCTCATAAAATGTGATTTTTATGCATAGAAAGATGCATAAGCGAATTTTGTTTTAATTACAAAAGTGTTATTCTCATTAAATTTGATTTTTATGCATAGAAAGATGCATAAAGGAAATTTTTTATTACAAAAGTGTTATTCTCATTAAATTTGATTTTTATGTATAAAAAGATGCATAAAGGAAGTTTTTTTATTACATAAGTGTTTTTCTCACTAAATTTGATTTTTATGCATAGAAAGATGCATAAAGGATTTTTTTTATTACAAAAGTGTTATTCTCATTAAATTTGATTTTTATACATAGAAAGATGCATAGAGGAAATTTTTTTATTATAAAAGCGTTATTCTTATAAAAATTAATATTTATACATAAAGAAATTCTTTTTATTTTAAAAGTGTTATTCCTATTAAGATTGATTTTATGCATAAATAGATGCTTTAAAGGATTTTTTTTAAAGAATTATTCCCACTGAAGTTGATTTTACGCATAAATAGATGCATAAAGAATTTTTATATCAGAATTAGAATTCTCTTAAATTCTATGTGAGTATTTGATAAATGAATAATTAAATACTCTAGGAGAGCAATTTCTATCATTTTATATTCACACAGATTGTAAAAAGAGAATTGAGAAAATCTATCGAGATCAAAATATTCAGATAAATGATTAATCTATTCTTCATTGGAGTTCGTAACTAATTTAGAAATCAGTTAAGTGAATATTCAAAGAAAGAAATTCAGTCAAATAGTAACTGAATTATCAAATCTTTTCAAGAAAGATAGTTCAGGAAAAATCTTATTGGACTCGAACCTTGAATCAGACTATGACCAAGACCAAACTCTTTCGTCAGTTTTGAGGAAAGAAGGTGTGACCAGTTTAGAAAAATACACTCAAAACTCTCGCCAAATCTGAAACTAAGTTTGAGACCCTTCGAATTGATCTGTGGATCAAGGTTATAGAATTCAAGGAATTTCGGTATGAAATTTAGAACTCTGATCAAGAAGTTTTGGGGATACTGATTCAAGAAATACTCCTTGTATGAAAAAGAAAATCAAACTGAAAACTTGCATAGAAATGAGATGTGATGTGAATAGATGTTATGATATGTGATGTGAATTGATGTGATGAGATGTGATGTGAATTAGATAGATGTGAATGAATGGATGAGATGTAATGTGATGTGAATGAGATAATGTGAAGAATGAATGAATGGATGAGATGTAATGTGATGTGAATTAGATAGATGTGAATGAATGAATGGATGAGATGTAATGTGATGTGAAACGGGATGTGAGTGAATGAGATGTGATGTCATGGGAATCGGGATGTAAATATGGGATGTGAATGGATGTGGACGTGTATGTGAAGAATGGATATGGATGTATATGTGAAGAATGGATGTGAATGTGTATGTGAAGAATGTATATGTGAATATGTATGTGAAGAATGGATGTGGATGTGTATGTGAAGAATGGATGTGGATGTGTATGTGAAGAATGGATGTGGATGTGTATGTGAAGAATGGATATGGATGTGTATGTGAAGAATGGATGTGAATGTGTATGCAAAGAATGTATGTGAATGTATATGTGAAGAATGGATGTGGATGAGTATGAAAAAGAATGGATGTGGATGTATGTGAAAGAATAGATGTGGATGTGTATGTGAAAGAATGTGATGTGATGTGACATGAATATATGTGGATGTGAAGTGATAGATATGAATGTATGAATATATGTGATGTGACATGAATATATGTGGATGTGAAGTGATAGATATGAATGTATGGATAGATGTGAATGGTCGTACATATGAACGACTGGATGGATGTGGATAAATGAGATGAGATGTGTATGAATGAGATATGATGTGGATAGAAGTGATGTGATTTAATGTGGATAGAATGCATGTGATGGGATGGTTATGAGAATGAATGTGGTGGATATGAATGAATGAATATGATGGATATATGAATGAATGTGATGTGATGTGATGGATGTAAATGGATGTGATGTAGATGAATGAATGTGATGTGATGGATGTAAATGAATGTGATGGACGTGAATAGATGTGATGTGATGTGAATCAGGATGTGAATGAATGAGATGTGATGTCATGTGAGTTGGGATGTGAGTGAATGATATGTGATGTAAATTGGGATAGATGTGATATGTGATGTGAATGAATATGATGTGATGAGATGTGGATATGTGTAGATGCGAGTGGATGAGATTTGATGCGGATAAATGAGGAAAGATGTGATGAGATGAAAAATGATGTGATGAGAGTGGGAATACATATGAAATAAATGAGGATCGATGTGGAACAATCTTGAAAGACGGAGTTTGTTATAGAAACTGTATTTATGACCTATTTTTCAATGACTGTTTTAACGGAGGGTCAACGGAGGACATCTTGCATAGTAAGGTCGGTTGACCAGCCTCGATTTGATTTAAATGGTGAGCTTCCGGTACGGTGGATGAGGGACTAAGGAAGTAGCCTATGAGTGAAGCATTAGGTGACCTGCGAAGGATCCTAGAGGGTGCTCACTATACGGTGCTCGGGCTCTGGCCAAAGATACCCACACGTATGTCGTGGAAGATATTTGAACAAGGAGTAAGAGTTGTTTTCTGAATTCGGGCATGGATTTGGTTGATTGACCTTGCTGGTTCTCAACGAATGAGTCCATGGCTCTATTATATGGATCTGTTGGTTGATTTTACTGATCTTCAATGGAGATTCCATTTTGATTTTTATAAGTGACCTTGCTGGTCCTCAACGGATAAGTCCATGGCTCTATTATATGGATCTATTGGTTGATCTTACTGATCTTCAACGGAGATTCCATTTTGATTTTTATAAGTGAATATATTGCCAGGTACTATGAGCTAGGAACTATTGAAAAGGCCCCTGAGTGGTCGTCGTGAGCGTTCTAGTTGCCAATGATACCATAGGTACACCGATGAAGGAAAAATTAGAAATTAGGATTCAACTGGATATTTTGGAGGATTATGATCTGTGGGATCCCATTGCCTCCTCCGCGCACTGGATTCCTGATTGCTTGGCAGCAGAGCGAAAGCAGCTCCCTCTTGCATGGGGCAGGGTTTCCCACTCGGGGCTTGAATGTCCGGGCACGAGACTAAGATAGTGGTCATTCCGAAAACCAAAACCGGAAAAATTTCCCATGCCTGAAAAATGGGGACGATTCCACCATTTTGAATTTCTTAACGAATTTTTCTAACGAGGTCAAGATACTAAACTAACCTTCATCTGAATAAACCAGATAGAAGGGAAACTATTACAGACTTAAGTTGAAGGAATCAACACTTTTTTTCTAATTGGATTAGGCACAGCCATTGATCTATTCATTTGAGAAGTCTTTGTTGAGATTACCGGGTAAGGACTACTAAACACCCTTGAGCAGATTGCAGGTGATTCAAGCACAAACAAGGCAAAGTAGGGTTGCCCAAAGCAAAATAAAATTCTCGTTTTTTGCAAGCTTTCCATTGGATCTTGGAAGCGGTGATATATTGTGAAAACGGATGCACTGACAAAGAAACATGTATCTAGAAAATGGGAATGTATTGGCAACTCATGTGCAAGCCCTACACTGAATTTGGAGCAAGTATGATGCATTTGAGTGATTGAAAAATTACTGGTTTGAAGCCCTCATAAAAACAGAGAAAAAGAGTCACTTGGTGGATGAAATTAGAGCTAGTTTTTACAAAAATTACTCAATTGATGGATTGTACACATGACTTGGAGTGTTAGGCAACAATATATGCTTTCAATTACTACTAGAAGGCTCTCAGTTCACCTCTATAGCAGGCAGCGCAAATCATACAGAGAAAACAAAGCACTTTTTCATATTTTTTGATAAGTGGAGGCCAAATTCCACTTGTGTGGTTGATTAAACCCAAATTTTACTTAGCAATTGTGTAATACACAAACCCAAGGAGGTTGCTACATAATTGGTTGAAGCAATTATGCATTATGGAGCAAGAAATGAGCTAATTAAATAGACTGTCTACTGTGATTAATGAAACAGAGTGTGATTAATCAGCTAATTACTCTCTCATCTTAAACAATTGGTCTAATTCCTTTTACATGGAGTTAGTGGACATCATTGCTAAGCTAATGAATTCTTGGTCTCTCAATTTGTTCAAGCATTGAAGAAATTAGAGCAATTCTATTACTTGTTTTTATTGGTTTTTATGGTTTTTCTCAAAACAGAGAAGGGGGTTTGACAAAATTTGTATGTACGCACCTCGGTTGGTGTTGATATGCAACATTGAGCTTGTTTAGGTATCAATGCAACTTATCCACACTTGATTGAACCACTACATTGCAATTTGAAGCCTTGGAAAGCGCGCCAAAATAGGGTACCTTGGACTGCGTATGCCAGTTCATTTTGGATGCAATCTACATCAAAAGTGAAGTTTGTTGACTACTTTGTAGTAGCTGGAACACTCATTAAAGTGTGGTTGAGCTAAGGAAGGCTCGTTTACAGATTTGGATGTGTGCGGAAGGTGCATTTACATTGAGCAAATATGTCAGACAACCCAGTACAAATTGTGGGTGAAAAATTGGATAGGAAGAACTTCCAGGCATGGAAGTACAGGATCAAAAGCTTTCTGAAGGGAAAAGGTTTTTGGAATATTATTATAGGTGTAGAGCAAGAGCTAGAACTACCCCGATAACCTACATAGCAACAGGTTATAGCTCACAAGCAATGGTTAGAAAGAGCATACAAAGTTTTGCATTATCTGTCTATATGTATCTCGGATGCTATACTCATACATATACATGATGCTGAGTATCCCAAGGATGCATGGGATACATTGGTAAAGCTATTTGATACAGACACTAGCGCAAGTCTCATTTGAGACAACAAATTCAGAATGTGAAACGGAAAGGAAAGAGCATCCATGATTATGTACAAGAGATAAAGAAGTATGCAGATGCATTGGCAACAATCAATGCCCCCATGCCTGATGATGATTTGGTAGACATTACCTTGCGTGGTCTTGGCAAGGAGTATTGATACATCCATCTCGGTTCGGAGTATAGGTTTACCAGACTTTGATGAGTTGGTTTCACTCTTTCTTGTTGAGGAAATCAAACTCAGTGACTCCTTTCATGATGTATCTACTAGCCATGATGATAATGGTAGAAATCAGGCTTTCTATTCACAAAGAGGATCTAGAGGCAGGGGGAGATTTGCATCACGTGGCCGTGGTAATGGTTGTGGATGGCAAGACAGGTCACCACCACAACAGAATTTTCAGCCTACATATGGTGCTAAAGGTGGTCGTGGGTGGATATACACCTCAAAGAGGCAAAGGTAATCCTCGTGGTAGAGGACGTTGGCAAGGCCAACAAACATCTATGCAAAATGTGGAATGCCATTACTGTGGGAAATTTGGTCATATGGCACGTGATTATTTCCACAAACAAAATGATTTGAGAGGGGGGAGAACATGGTGGACATCATGCACAACATGGTGGAAATTATGCATCAAGCAGTAATGATGATGGCAGCGCAAATCACTTGTTTGCCATGAAACATGTTGTGGGATCTATGATGACAAATGCTGAAAGTGATGACACTTGGTATATGGACTCTGGAGCATCAAACCATATGACTTGTCATGGCAAATGGTTTGAGCATATGAAGCCTATGGTGGATGTGAAAGGCTATGTGGAGACAGGAGATGATACCCAACATGCTATCACACATGTTGGAAGTGTACCATTGGTTATGCACAATGGTGAAACAAAGTCTATGGTAGATGTCTTGTATGTGCCTTCTATTACAAAAAGTTTGGCCTCAGTTGGTCAAATGGTGGAACAAGGTTTACAGGTTCGTTTCAAACAACGAGCATGGTTACTTCATTGAGGATTTCAAAAATGGATGTAGAGTAATTGCCAAAGGCAAGAAAGAAGGTAGGTTGTTTAAGCTGGATGCTGGGATTCCTGAGTTGAAATCAGCCATGTTCTCTAAAAGACGAAATGTGGTACAGGACATTGACATGTGGCATAAAAGGATTGGGCATGTGAATATACAAAGGTTAAAGAAAATGCAGGCAAGAGGCATTGTTAGTGGGGGCTGCCTAGATTCAAGTATGATGGGAATATGCATGTTTGTGATGCCTGTCAGTTTGGAAAGCAGGCGAGGTTGCCGTTTCCTAGAGAAGACAACGTGAGTAGCAGGCCACTTAAAATAGTTCATAGCGATGTATGGGGTCTTGCACAAAACCCATCCATTAAAGGCAGCTTATATTATGTGACATTCATTGATGATTTCAATAGAATGACTTGGATTTACTTTCTCAGAGAGAAAAGTGAAGTGTTGGGAAAGTTTATGGATTTTAAAGCTTTTACAGAGAAGCAATATGGCTCTTGGATAAAATGTTTGAGGACAAATGGAGGTGGTGAATACACCTCACATGCTTTTTTGAGCATTTCTTGAGAAAGCATGGCATAAGAAGGTAATTAACTTGCAGGTATACACCTCAGCAAAATGGTGTTGCTGAGAGAAAGAATAAAGTCATTTGTGATGTGGCCAGGGCGATGCTCAATGAAAAGAGCATGCTAGATTATTATTGGGTAGAAGCTTGTGCCACTGCAGTGTATATACTTAATAAGACGCCCACAGTAGCCATACATGGAAGTATGCCAGAGATGCGGCTTACAGGTTTTAGGCCAGACATTGGACACCTCAAAGTGTTTGGTTGCATAGCTTATGTACATGTGCCTGACAAGCAAAGGAGGAAGTTGGATCCTAAGGCAGAAAAGTGTGTGTTTGTTGGATATGCACAGGATCGCAAGGCATATAAATGTTATAATCCACAAACTAGGCAAGTGGTTATCTCACGAGATGTGGTGTTTGATGAACTTTCTAGTTGGTACAAAGCAAAGGATGAGGGTGTCATTGATTCTCTTGATGCTGATGTGCATGTGAACTTGCCACAAGCAAGTTCTATTTCTATGTCAGGGCCAGCAGAGTCTGAGAGTAGCACTATACGTCCATGGTCAGGATGCTTGAGGCATGAGAGTGTGAGAACTGGGAGTAGTGCTATGGATAAAGGAAAAAAGAAGGTTGAAGGAATTGGAATTACACGAGTCGTCAAGTTCAGAGAGTTTGGATGAGGAACTTGGCATACCAGTTTTACGCACACTTGGCATACCAGTTTTACGCACACTTGGTGAAAGGCAGGATAGATATGTGCCTCCACATGCTAGAGTGACAGGTGTTCACAGTGATCCACATGCATTGCAGAGATCCCAAAAGGTCAGGTATCCAGTTGACAGGTTGACATATCGTGATTTTGCTATGCATTACGCATATATGACCTCTTTGGTGAAGCATGTGGAACCTACATGCTATCGAGAAGCTATTGGAAAGCATGTATGGGAGAAGGCAATGGATGTTGAGATGGATGCTTTGGTTCATAATGAAACATGGGATTTAGTTGCCTTACCACAAAACAAAAAATGTTATTGGCTACAAATGGGTTTACAAAGTGAAATGCAAGTCGGATGGTTCCATTGAAGACCATAAAGCGAGACTGGTAGCTAAGGGTTATGCACAAACCCAAGGCTTGGACTATGATCAAACATTTAGTCCAGTTGCAAAGATGGGAACAGTGAGGGCAGTCATTGCTATGGCTACAGCACCAAATGGTTGGGAAATGCATCAAATAGATGTGAAAAATGCATTTCTAAATGGTGATCTACAAGAAGAAGTTTATATGGCACAGTCAGAAGGATATGTACACCCAAGACATCCCACTCATGTATGCAGATTGAAGAAAGTATTATATGGTTTGAAGAAAGCACCTCGTGCTTGGAGTGATAAGATGAGCCGATATCTTATCTCCCTTGGATTTCAGGTTTCTATAGCAGATTCTTCACTCTATGTGAAGAAAACAGATCATGGGATTGTCTTACTTGTCATCTATGTGGATGACTTGATTGTCACAGGAGATCATGCTACAGATTCGATAGATCTTCTAAATTTTCTCATTACTATCCTAGAGAATATGAAACAATAGAATTTTTCTTCACAGAGTATTTACTTATTCATTTACCAATATTCATGGGATTTAAACAATGATTAAAGAGAACTCTTATTTTGATATAAAAAAGTTTTCTGTATGCATCTATTTATGCATAAAATCCAACTTCTATATGCATCTATTTTATGCATCTATTTATGCATAAAATCCAACTTTTATGGAATTAACAATTTTATATAAAAGAAAATCCTTTTATGCATAAAAATCCATTTTGATGAAAGTAACAATTTTATAATAAAAATTCTTTTATACATCTATTTATGCATAAAAATAAATAATGATGAAAGTAACACTTTTATAATTAAAAAAATTCTTTTATGCATCATTTTATGCATAAAAAACAATATTGATGAAAGTAACACTTTTATAATAAAAAATTATTTTATGCATATGCATAAAAATCAAAAATGATGAAAGCAATACTTTTATTAAAAAAATTCTTTTATGCATCATTTTATGCATAAAAATCAATATGATGAAAGTAACACTTTTATAATAAAAATTCTTTTATGCATAAAAAATCCATATTGATGAAAAAACACTTTTATAATAAAAATATCTTTTATGCGTCATTTTATGCATAAAAATCAATATTGGTGAAAGTAACACTTATAATAAAAAAATTCTTTTATGCATCTATTTATGCATAAAAATCAATATTGATGAAAGTAACACTTTTATAATAAAAAAATTATCCAATGTCCATCTTTCTATGCATAGAATTTAAATCTAATAAAAATCACTCTTTTATAATAAAAAAAAACAATATGCATCTTTCTATGCATAGAATTTAAATCTAATGAAAATCACTCTTTTATAATTAAAAATAAATAACTAATATGCATCTTTCTATGCATAGAATTTAAATATAATAGAAATAACACTTTTGTAATAAAAATATTTCTACTATGCATTTTCCTATGCATAGAATGAAAATAACATTGTAGAATACACAAACGATGGGGATTACTCTTTTTGAATAATAAAAGGTAATACTTATTTCACAAAATTTTGCCATAAGCTCCTTTGTATGGCTGACCATTTTTCAAATTTTCCTATTCTTAATTTACTTAAAAACTATCCCCAATTTGTTTAAAGCATTCTAAACTAATCAAATTTCACTTTTAAAAGAGAAACAATATGAAAAGTTTAATTCAAACAATTTGATTACTTAACTAGGATAAAGAAGGGCTAAATTTAAGAATGAGAGAAGGGGAAAGCCTTTTCAGCAAGGCATAGCATCAGATTATCATTTTAAAGATAACAAAAATTAGAAAACCATTAAAAAAATTTAAGAAAAAGTAAGATTTCTAACTTACATGAAATTCTGGGAGCTTTTCCTTTGGCTTGATGGTTTGAGGGTTCTACTCTTGTTTGCAACAAGAGTGGCCACACCAATTCTTTAGAAGAGGGAATGGTCAAAAACTAATGAATTATTAAGGAATTCACAAATTTTGGCTCTGGGGAGGAGTAGAATAACAGTGCATAAAACACTATATGGTCAATTTTTTTACCATTTTTGGGTCAGTTTAGCTTACTTTTTGGAACTAGACTTGAACTAGAAGAGGAGAGATGAAATATCTCAATTTTTAGGAATTTAAAACTCCACCACACATGTGAAATAGGCGCCTCCTTCATGAGGGGGAATCCCCACATCTGAGGTATCAAAAATTCATTTTTTTAGTATTTCCTTTGGTCCTTAGTCCACTCTTCATCTTATGTGAGTGTTTACTCATTTTTGGGGGGTATTTTCTTTATTTCTTCTATTTATCTCCTCCACACATTTGGATGAATCTGATTGGTCCCTCAAAACCTTAATTTAAAATTTTTAAGAAATTTGGACCCCTAGGATAAGGCCATTTGAACAGATTATAATTGATTTCTAATGCACCTTCTCAAAATCTTTTTGAACTTCTCTGTCGAGGGAATTTATTTTAATAAGAAGAGATATTTTTCCATGCATCTGCTGCTCCATGTCATCAAGCATCTGTTTGGATATCTCAACCCTAATCAATGGGTCGGACAAAGTTAATGGAGTTAAGTAATCTTGTCCATACAAAGCTTTGAAAGGGCTCATCCCAATACTTCTGTGATAAGAAGCATTGTAGGCGAACTTGACTAGGTGCAGATAGCTTAGCCATTGACTAGGTGCAGATAGCTTTGAAAGGGCTCATCCCAATACTTCTGTGATAAGAAGCATTGTAGGCGAACTTGACTAGGTGCAGATAGCTTAGCCACTTCTTGGGTTCCCTGCCCCACAGCATGACCGAAGTATATCTTCAATTACTTGCTTCACCCTTTTAGTTTGACCATCGGTCTCAGGGTGGTAAGCTGTGCTAAGATCCAAGAAAGTTCCTACTGCTTTGAAAAATGCAGTCCAAAATCTTGACGTGAATTTGGGATCTCGATCACTTACTATTCTTCTCGGTAGGCCATGCAATCTGAAGATTTCTTTGAGGAACACTCTGGCCACATCCATTGTAGTGTAGGTTTCTTTTACTGGAGTCAGATGGGCAACTTTGGTTAGTCTATCAACTACCACAAAGATGGAGTTTTAACTTGATTGCACTGAAGGTAATCCAGTAACTTGATTTCTTTAAGGAACACTCTGGCCACATCCATTGCAGTGTAGGTTTCTTTTATTGGAATCAGATACGCAACTTTGGTTAGTCTATCAACTACCACAAAGATGGAGTTGTAACTTGATTGCACTTAAGGTAATCCAGTAATAAAATCCATACTGATACATTCCCACTTCATATGGGGGATGTCTAATGGATGTAACTTCTCAGGCATTTTTACTCTCTTGGCCTTGAGTTTTTGATAGGTCAGACATTGACGTACATGATTAAGTACATCCTTTTTTAGACCAGGCCAAAAAGAAGCTTTTCTTCACAAACATGTAGGTTTTGATGAAACCTCGATGTCCTGCAATAAGGCTATCATGGGCTTCATTCAGAATTTGACTCTTAGTTCCCTCATCATTGGGAATGCATAACCTATGATTATAATACATAATTCCATCATCCAGGCTCTACCCTTGAACTCGGTTCAACTCCTGTGGAGTTTTGCTTTCCTGCATAAGTAGGGTAGCAATAGGGCCAAAGAATCTATCCTGCATGATCTTCTCTCTTGCTTCAATAACCAAAGGATTTGGCACTACAGTAATTGCAAGCAAGGAGGCTTTTCTGCTGAGGGCATCCACTACCACATTTTCTTTGCCTAGACGATACTTGAGTTTAAAATCAAATTCCTACAGAGTCTGCATGCACCTTCTTTGGTGCATGTTGAGATCCTTCTGAGTGAAGATCCACTTTAAGCTCTGAATCTTTGACCCAATAGGTAATGTCTCCCCACAACTTTAGGGCATATACTACTGAAAGTAGTTCTAGGTCATGGATAGCATAATTCCTCTCATGTGTTTGGAGTTTTTAGGATTCATAGGCCACTGCATGACCTTCCTACATGAGTGCACCTCCCAGGGCAAAACCACTGGCACTAGTTACTACCTCAAAGGGTAGAGAGAAATCTAGCAGCTTTAGAACGGGATTGGTTACCAAGGCGATCTTCAGCTTATCAAAAGCACTGTGGCACTTGGTAGACCATTGAAACGAGATATTCTTCAGATTGAGAAGATTAGTCAGGGGGGAAGTTATGAGAGCATACTTTGGTATAAAAGTTCTATACCAACAACCAGTCAATCCCAAGAATCCTCTGACTTCTTTCACTATCTTTGGTTCAGGCCAATCTATGACTGCTTAGACTTTAGTGAAATCTTGAGAAATCCCATCTTTGGTTACGAGAAAGCCCAAGTATTCAACATGGTCGGCAGAGAAAGTGCATTTGCTCTTTTTTTGCAAAGAGTTGGTGCTTTCTTAGGATCTCAAAAACTCTTCTAACATGAGCTTCATGGTCAGTTGCATTCTTTGAGTAAATCAGAATAGAATCAAAGAAAACAAGAACAAAATCATCCAAGTATTCTTTGAGAATGTCCTGCATTAAGCGACTGAATGTAGCTAGGGCATTTGTCAATCCAAATGGCATGATAGTGAATTCATAATGCCCATACCGAGTATTGATGGCTATCTTTGGGATATCTTGCTCATTAATCCTGATCTAATAATACCTTGATTTGAGATGTATCTTTGTGAAGATCTAGACTCCACTTAGCCTGTTGTTTGAGAAGCTCATCAATTCTGGGAATGGGATACTTATTCTTAACTGTCAACAACTGATTTAGACCTCTGTAGTCGACACAGAGTCTTAGCGTTCCATCTTTCTTTTTCTGAAAGAGAACTGGCATACCCTACGGGGAAACACTGGGTCTTACAAACCCTTGTTCTAACAGCTGTCTAAGCTACTCCTTGAGTTCGATGGCTTTAGGAACTGGCATTTTGTACGTGCATAGGGCTACTGGCTGAGCTCTAAGGGTCAAACAATAAAGGCTTTGGCAAAGTCTTTTGCCATTCTTAATGCTTCTTTGGCCATTGAAATAGGTTTCACATTCTTTACTAAGGTGTCCAATGGCTTGTTCATTCCTCAAATGAACTTGGCCATCAGCTGCTCTTCATCCAATTGCAGGGAATATTTGAGGAGAAGGGCAAAAGCTTGATGGTACACTTCAATTGTCGGGCTATCCTGCTTTAGTTCCAAGAACTCATTCATTTTAGTTTCAAGGAAGCCTGGAGGACAAAACCTCTTTCTTAGGTAAGCTTTCAGATGGGTCTAGGTCTGGGTATTCTGGTTGAGATGGTTAGTCTCGCAGTGATTCCTCCAAGAAGCGAACCTGGCCATTTCCACAATCTTTAACCTGGCGAGATCCATCTTGCTTCTCTCATTGTAGCCAGTTACATCAAAGTATTCTTCCATAGCCTCAATCCACTTTTTCAATACTTCACCTAACTACTCCCCTTCACCCTTGAAGGGACCTGGTTGGGATGTGTGCAAGGCTTTTTGAACATCCGAATCTAACTCTTCATCATCAGTTAGAGGATCCGGTTGCCTTGCCAGGCCGCGGCCTCTCATGACTATGAAAAAACGAGATTTTTGTCAACTTAACTTTGACAACAGATTTATGATTATTTAATTTTTACGATTTATTCTTTAAACAGATAATTATTTCATCATACTTCATGAAATATTCACAATCATGAGAACAATTTGGATTTTTTTTTTTTGCAAAACATCGTTTACTATCAAAAGTTTTCAATATATACATAGAGCATCATGGCTCCCAAAATCACTGCCTCAATCATATTCGCATAAAGAAACGAAACTGCGAAGGAGACATGCCATGGTACACACGATTCATTACAGAAAGAGGTGTTGTAATTCTACTTCTAGGGATAAAGCGGCTAAGAAGCCTACAAACTCGGCATGAAATTTTGAAGTTCTTGGGTGAATGATCAAAGAGTTGAACATGCTGAACAAGACCTAGCCTTATCTCAAAATCATGGCTAAGGAAATATTTTGCCTGAGCCTCTGACGTTGACTGGTATTGACATTAATACATTGTCCTCCACAAAACCACATATATCGACGTCGCTCAAGAGGATCAGGAAAGTAAAGACTCTCAAAATGACGTGCGAGTCTCACTCTGGTTACTCAGGTTGTAGCAGAGTTGATGAGGTGCTCGAATGCAAAGGCTATCATATCCTGACTCTGGGAGAGTTCATTAATGCCAGATAGATTCGGGGTATCCATCTATAAATTTCCAATTCAACTTATGAGTTTTCAATTTTTGGAGTTCATTCAACATAAATTTAATAAGCGAAAATATTATTTCCTAGATTTACTTTAAAATTTTAAGGAATTTCGGATGTTGTTACGTAAATTTACAACAGGGCTCTGATACCAACTGTGGGATCCCACTGCCCCCTCCATGCACTGGATTCTCGATTGCTGGCAGCAAAACGGAAGCAGCTCCCTCTTGCACGGGGCAGGGTTTCCCACTCGGGGCCTCGCCCTCGAATGTCCAGGCATGAGACTATGCTGGTGGTCATTCTTCCGAAAATCGAAACCGGGAAAATTTTCCATGCTCGAAAAACGGGGACGATTCCACCATTTTGAATTTCTTAATGAATTTTTCTAATGAGGTCAAGATACTGAACTAACCTTCATCTGAATAAACCAGATAGAAGGGAAACTATTACAAACTTAACTTGAAGGAATCAACGCTTTTTTCCTAATTGAATTAGGCATAACCGTTGATCTATTCATTTGAGAAGTCTTCAGGTTATTATTAACCTATTCGAGTTCCAAGCTAATGAGGTCAAGATACTGAACTAACCTTCATCTAAATAAACCAGATAGAAGGGAAACTATTACAGACTTAACTTGAAGGAATCAACGCTTTGTTCCTAATTGAATTAGGCATAACCATTGATCTATTCATTTAAGAAGTCTTCAAGTTATTATTAACCTATTCGAGTTCTAAGCGTATTCCTATGATCAATTTTATTATTAAAACTCTACTGATTCTAGCTAGCCCATAGGTTAGCAACTGCCCAACCACTAGAATTGATAGAACCAGACAAGTACTCACCCACCCATAATTGAATGCCTTTCTTAACTTTTGCTTTAGAATATAGATACGCACACACTCCTCTTTAAACTTTAACTTTTAAAACAATCCATTGAAAAACAATTATTGGTTACAGATATCATAACTCAAAATTTCCATTCAATCCTTGTTTCTCACAAAACAGTATACTCTGGACTCTCTGTTTTGAGACCAGCAGGTCAACGAGATCTAGTAACAGATTACAATAATTTTCTCGCCACCAAACATATATATAAATATCTTCCACGACATACGCATGGGTGTCCTAAGCACCGTGAGCTCGTGCATCGCCTAGTCAGAACCCTCCAGGATCCTCCTTAGGTGTCATGGCACTTCACTCAGGGACCGCTTTGTTGGCCCTCGCCCATCTTACTAGAAGCACACCATTTTACACCATATCCACGTTGGTCAAGACCTTGTCAGGTTTTTGCCGTGTGAGTCGTCCTTTGAACACTCCCCGCTAGTTGTTGCAACCAAACTTCCCTTAGAAAACACATATACCAAATGCTCCCTCCAGCATTCTGGCGTAAGACAGTCCTTTAAGAAAATAAGGTTTCTATGCAAGTTTTAAGTTTTGATTTTCTTTTGAATACAATGAGTATATCTTAATTCTGTATCTCAAGACTTCTAGATCACAGGTCTGGACTTCCAAGCAGAATTCCTCAAATTCTGAATTCTTGATCCTCAGATCAAAATCAAAGGTCTTAATTTAATTTTAGATTCGGTGGGTGATTTGAGTGTAGATTACTAAACTGGTCACATCGTCTTTTCTTGAAACTGATGAAGGAGTTACGTCTTGGTCATAGTTTGATTCAGGGTTTGAGTCTGGAAAGGTTCTCCCATAACTATCTTTCTCGAAGGGTAATATTTCAATTACTACTTTACTGAATTTCATTCATACATGAGTATTTTGCTTAACTCAATTCAAAACTAGTCATGAATTCCTATGAGGAATAATTAATCGTTTACCTAAAATTTCAACTTCGATAGATCTTTTGAATTTTCTCATTACCATCCTAGAGAATATGAAACAGTAGAATTTTCCTTCACAGAGTATTTACTTATTCATTTACTAATATTCATGGGATTTAAACAATGATTGAAGATAACTCTTATTTTGATATAAAAAATTTATGTATGCATCTATTTATGCATAAAATCCAACTTCTATCGAATTAACACTTTTATATAAAAGAAAATCCTTTTATGCATAAAAATCCATTTTGATGACAGTAACACTTTTATAATAAAAATTCTTTTATACATATATTTATGCATAAAAATCAATAATGATGAAAGTAACACTTATAAATTGAAATCAATAATGATGAAAGTAACACTTTTATAATTTAAAAAAAATTCTTTTATGTATCATTTTATGCATAAAAATCAATATTGATGAAAATAACACTTTTATAGTAAAAATTTATTTTCTGCATAAAAATCAATAATGAAAGTAATACTTTTATTAAAAAAATTATTTTATGCATCATTTTATGCATAAAAATCAATATTGATGAAAGTAACACTTTTATAATGAAAATTTCTTTTATGCATCATTTTATGCATAAAAAATCAATATTGATGAAAGTAACACTTTTACAATAAAAAATTCTTTTATGCATCTATTTATGCATAAAAATCAATATTGAAGAAAGTAACACTTTTATAATAAAAATTCTTTTATGCATCTATTTATGTATAAAAATCAATATTGATGAAAACAACACTTTTATAATAAAAAAATTATCCAATGTGCATCTTTCTATGCATAGAATTTAAATCTAATGAATATCACTCTTTTATAATTAAAAAATAATCAATATGCATCTTTCAATGCATAGAATTTAAATCTAATGAAAATCACTCTTTTATAATAAAAAAATAACTAATATGCATCTTTCTATGCATAGAATTTAAATCTAATAGAAATAACACTTTTGTAATAAAAATATACCTCCTATGCATTTTCCTATGCATAGAATGAAAATAACACTTTTAGAATACACAAACGATGGGAATTACTCTTTTTGAATAATAAAAGGTAATACGTATTTCACAAAATTTAAGAAAATTTTGCCATAAGCTCCTTTGTATGGCTGACCATTTTTTAAATTTTCCTATTCTTAATTTACTTAAAAACTATCCCCGATTTGTTTAAAGCATTCTAAACTAATCAAATTCCACTTTTAAAAGAGAAACAATATGAAAAGTTTAATTCAAACAATTTGATTACTTAACTAGGATAAAGAAGGGCTGAATTTAAGAATGAGAGAAGGGGAAAGCCTTTCCAGTAAGATATAGCATCAGATTATCATTTTAAATATAATAAAAATTAGAAAACCATTAAAAAAATTTAAGAAAAAGTAGGATTTCTGACTTACATCAACTTTTGGGAGCTTTCCTTTGGCTTGATGGTTTGAGGGTTCTACTCTTGTTTGCAACAAAAGTGGCCACCAATTCTTTAGAAGAGGGAATGGTCAAAAACTAATGAATTATTAAGAAATTCACAGTTTTTGGCTCTGGGGAGGAGTAAAATAACAGGGCATAAAACATTATTAAGCTTCAACAAAGGGGGAGGCTTCTATTTAAAGGAAAAAGTGAGCTTCTAACAAAGCAAACTGATTCTAGAATTTTCCAGATCAGTTTGGTCAATTTTTGACCATCTTTGGGTCAGTTTAGCTTACTTTTTGGAACTAGACTTGAATTAGGAGAGAGGAGAGATGAAATATCTCAATTTTTGGGAATTTAAAACTGCACCACACACATATGAAATAGGCACCTCCTTCATGAGGGGGAATCCCCACATCTGGGGTGTCAAAATTTTATTGTTTTAGTATTTCCTTTAGTCCTTAGTCCACTCTTCATCTTATGTGAGTATTTACTCATTTTTTGGGGGGATTCTATTTATTTCTTCTATTTATCTCCTCCACACATTTGGATGAATCTAATTAGCCCCTCAAAACCTTAATTTAAAATTTTTTAAAAATTTGAACCCCTAGGATAAGGCTGTTTGAACACATTATAATTGATTTCTAATGCAACTTCTGAAAATCTTTTTGAACTTCCATTTCGGGGGAATTTATTTTCATAAGAAGAGATATTTTTCCATACATCTGCTGCTCCATGTCATCAAGCATTTGTTTGGACATCTTGACCCTAATAAATGGGTCGGATTAAGTTAATGGAGTTAAGTAGTCTTGTCCATACAAAGCTTTGAAAGGGCTCATCCCAATGCTTCTATGATAAGAAGCATTGTAGGCGAACTCGACTAGGTGTGCAGATAGCTTAGCCACTTCTAGGGTTCCCTGCCCCACAGCATGACCGAAGTATATCTTCAATTACTTGTGCTTCACCCTTTCACTTTGACCATCGGTCTCAGGGTGGTAAGCTGTGCTGAGATCCAAGAAAGTTCCTACTACTTCAAAAAATGCAGTCCAAAATCTTGACGTGAATTTGGGATCTCGATCACTTACTATTCTTCTGGGTGGGCCATGCAATCTAAAGATTTCTTTGAGGAACACTCTGGCCACATCCACTGTAGTGTAGGCTTTTTTTACTGGAATTAGATGGAAAACTTTGGTTAGTCTATCAGCTACCACGAAGATGGAGTTGTAATCTGATTGCACTGAACGTAATTCAGTAATAAAATCCATACTGATACATTCCCACTTCATCTGGGGGGATGTCTAATGGATGTAACTTCTGAGGCATTTTTACTCTTTCGGCCTTGACTTTCTGATAGGTCAGACATTGACGTACATAGCTTCCCCCCCTGACTAATCTTCTCAAGAAGAATACCCCGTCTCAATGGTCTGCCAGGTGTCAAAGCACTTTTGATAAGCTAAAGACCACCTTGGTAACCAATCCCGTCCTGAAGTTGCCAAATTTCTCTCTACCCTTTGAGGTAGTAAAACTGATACCAGTGGTTCTGCCCTGGGAGGTGCGCTCATGCAGGAAGGTCATGTAGTGGGCTATGAATCCCGAAAACTCAGAACACATGAGAGAAGTTATGTTGTCCATGAACTGGAGCTACTTTCAGTAGTCTATGCTTTGAAGTTGTGGAGACATTACCTATTGGGTCAAAGATTCACTTTGATGATAGATCATTAGAGCTTAAAGTGGATCGTCACTCAGAAGGATCTCAATATGCACCAAAGAAGATGGATGCAGACCCTGCAGGAATTTGATTTTGAAATCAAGCACCGTCGAGGCAAAGAAAATGTGGTAGCAGATGCCCTTAGCAGAAAAGCCTCCTTGCTTGCAATCACAGTGGTGTCAAATCCATTGATTAATGAAGCAAGAGAGAAGATCATGCAGGATAGATTCTTTGGCAGCCCTATTGCTACCCTACTTATGCAGGAAAGCAAAACTCCTCAGGATTTAAACTGAGTTCAAGGGTGCAGCCTCCTGGATGAAGGAATTATGTATTATAAAGCAGGCTATGCATTCCCACTGGATGGAATTTTTGAATTATGACATCTGTAACCAATAACTATTTGTTGTTAATGGATTATTTTATATGTTAAAGTTTTAAAGAGGAGTGTGTGCGTATCTGTATTCGGAAGCAAAAGTTAAGAAAGGCATTCAAATATGGGTGGGTGCGTAATTGTCTGGTTCTACCGATTCCAGTGGTTGGGTGGTGGCTAACCCATGGGCCGGATGGGGTTGGAATCAGTGGAGTTTTAATAATTAAATTGAAGTAATAGGAATACACTTAAAATTCAAGTAGTTGAATAAAAACTTGAGGAATTTCTCAAATGAGTAGATCAATGGCTGTGATTGACTTTGGTTAGGAAAAAAGCGTTGATTTCCTCAAATGATTAGATCAATGGCTGTGCTTGATTTCGGTTAGAAAAAAGCGTTGATTTCTTCAAACTAAGTCAGTGATAGTTTTCCTTCTATCTGGTTTAATCGGGTGAAGGATAGTTTAGTCTCTTGACCCCGTTAGAAAACTCGTTAAAAAAATAAAAAAGGTGGAATCATCCTCGTTTTTTGAGCAAGGAAAATTTTCTCGGTTTCAGTTTCAGAATGACCACCAGATTAGTCTCGTGTCCGGACATTCGAGGGCGAGGCCCTGAGTGGGAAACCTTGCCCTTTGCGCAAGAGGAAGCTACTTCCGCTGGCTAGCAACCGGGAATCCGCCGGTGCGCAGAGGGGGTAGAGGGGTCTCACAAAATCTAACCTACAAGATATTTTTGCTCACTTGGGGGAGGCAAGGGCTGAGAAGAAGAGCACTGAGACCATGTCGGCCGGATGCCATCAACAATATTCGGCAAACTCTATTATCTACCCAAGATGAATTGTTAGCCCTACCTAAATGTACAAATGAAGTTGATGAAGCACACATAAAGTTGGAAGCTACCATCGCTTCCTCAAAAGCTACACTTCAGCTTCTAGGTGTTCCGGTTGAAAAAGCCACCAGTCCTGACTTGCTAGACAAGGTCATTACATTGGAGGTATGCGTGCAAGCTTTGTGTTTCACCTAAAGTATTATATTTTGATTTTCTTATCTCTTTAGACCTAATTGGTGTGTTGCTTGTCATGTCTTCATGTAGATTGACCATGCAAAACAGAACCGGACTATCCGACCCCTTGAAGGCCAATGCATGCTCGTAATAAATAAAAGAGATATCGACTCACCTACTAAACGGAAATAATGTTTCCATTGTGCCACCCCTACCGCAAGAAAATATTCAGACTGCTACCTCTCTGTTATTATTACAGTTGGATAATACATGTGTTGGGTGTGGGTTTTTACTTAAAGCAGAGGACTTCATGTGGCGATAGTGGTTTTGCCATGCAAACACCCTTATCATCTATTGTGCTTTGCAACAACTTGCCTGATGGATGGTTGTTGTAGGGATTCTAATTGCCTACAACCCATCCCATCATCAACAAAGTCCATGGTTGTGAGTGCTTATGATCATGGAATACTTGCCTGCATAGGTAAATTCCTTGTTTGCAGTATATTGACTCTTTTGTTAGATTTTTTAGCAGCACTAGAATACTACTACTTAGCAATGAAACACTATTTTACTGCTGCTTCTATTAGCACTATCATATAGCTATCTAGCAGTATGATAGTGATAGTTAGCCTAGATTTCTAGTTAGTGCTTGAAGAGTGCTAGTCATCAGTATGGTAGTCCTAGTAAGCACTATGTTCTTTATAGTTATCAATGACATAGGGTTAGTTAGCAATGACATAGTGCTAGTTAGCACTGACATAGTGCTAGTTAGCAATGACACAGTGCTAGCTAGCAATGAGTGCTTGTTGCTAACAATATCACAATGATAGTTAGCAACATGAAAGTGGTAGTTAATAGAATGGTAGTCCTAGTTAGCAAACAATGTGAATAGTAGTATATAGTAGCACCATGAAAGTGCTAGTTAGCAGAGTGATAGTACTAGTTATTAAACAGTTTTAGTTAGTAAACTATTTGTGCTATTTTGCAACACAATACTTCTAGTTTAGCAATGGATAATGATAGTGCTATAGTTAGTAGTATCATAGTGCTTTTTATATCAATGAGTGCTTGATAACAATATCACAATGATTGTTATCAGCATGAAAGTGCTAGTTAGCAGAATGGTAGTCCTTGTTAGCAAAGAAAGTGCTAGTTCGTAGTATGATAGTCCTCGTTGTCAAAAATTGTTAGTTAATAGTATATTAGCTCTTTATATTAATGATGTGGTGTACTCTTTTTCTATGCTTTTTCTATGCACGAAAGTCTATTGTAGAAAAGTCAGGGTCCTCACGCAAAACAGCTCCTATAGTTGATTGTGTGCAGATGAAGGAGGAGGAGGGCACCATCAAGGCCAAAGATGATGACAAGATACACATGGGCCCAGAGGATGTGCAGATGAAGGAAATACATTCCTTCGAGGCTATGGAAGAAGAGCCTAATCTTGAAAAGGATCCTATGCAGTTTGATGATGCTGTGAATGCAGAGGGAAAGGTCATTGTAGGTGAGATCATTGCTGAAGCCACTAATGACTTAAATAATATGGCAAGCAACCCTGATGAGGACATTACATTGGACAAGATGTTTTGTATGCATTATAGAAAATGTAAGGCTACTAATGTTACTAAGGTGGCTAGAAAGCGTAAGAGTTGATAAGTAGAACTGTTGTACTCATGCTGCGTAATGTGGCCAATGCAATGAAAAACCTTATTTTTCAATGTTTAATTGTGTGGTGGTTTTGATCATGGGCTCTGTACTGTTTTCAGTCTGTTTACTTTTGCTTGATAACAATAGTGCTTCAATCATGTGATGATGAAGTTGTCTTATTCCGTGAGCACGCTTGTGCTGATGTATATTAACCTTATTTAATAGATGTGTTGTGTTTTTTGTAGATGAGTCCTTGGCCTTGTCCTTGTTTGTGAAAGGACCATGGAAATTGAGGCCAAAGAAACTTTGTAAGGGGTCATGGCACTCCCTTATGATTGAGGAAAGGGCTATTTAGAAACTAAACACAGTTTGGCGCAGCAGTGAGATTCCATTACTATTTCCCCCCTCCAATTGGCCCTCTTATATGCTGCCTACACCTTCAGTAAGAAGAATCTCCCAAGGGCACTGGACTAAGTGCATTGTGCACTTATCTTGGATATGAATGGGGTACTTGTGCATAAGGTCATTTGTGGCACATAATTTTTTCCACATTGGCACATTGGCACATTGCATATTTGCAAGTCAGGGATTGGACTCAATGGAGTCTAGATTTTGGCACCACATTTCTTGTGCGAAAGGATGCTAAACTATTTATGTAGTGGGCTTGTAGATGGTTTCAGGTTTTCATATGGAGTTCTCAACATCGTGTGAACCTTTTGCGATGTTTCAAGATCTGCCTCCCAAACTTGGTCAAAAATATTAATGGTTTTTTGGGGCAGAATGATTGTCAAAGGACCAACTTTCACTTTGATGGCATTGTTTTGGTGGAAGTATAGAAATTTCAGCCCAAAAAACACATTTCTGATGGATGGCAGTTACTATAAAGTAGCATGTAACAAAAAGGGTGTCTATATTGTATTGCCCAAGTTTGAAAACATGTCGTTGTTGGAGCATGAAAGTTTTTTATTACAGCATGTGGGTCCTTTGCTTATGGAATGGCTACGTTCACCCAATCATCACATGAAGTTGTAATTGGCAATGTGTTTAATTCCTAGAAGGACGGCGAGAGTTCCGTTGTATGTTAGAGATTGTTTGCTAAATAGACAAGTTGGAAACCTTCTCATATGGCCATGGATATCTTGGCCTGATATTGATGTAATACTTTCAAATACCTTATAATACAATCATGGGGCCATGTTTTGTCGTTATCATCCATTGGTTTGTGCTAGTTATTAGCATTAATTATTAATAGTGCTAATTAATGCTTAATAGTTATTTGTATTAATGGTTAATAGTGCAAATTACCATTGTTGACATTGCTAGTTAATAGTGTGAACACTACTAATAACGGTGATACCAGTTAACAATTAATAGTTCTTAACAGCTAATAGACCATATTCCCCTGTTTGAGAGTGATCAGCTATCAAAGTGCTCCACGACACACCATCCTACTCCTGCCTTACATCAAATATTTCTTGGGTATCTTCCATACTTGCATAGCTCCCATAACCGTAATCGCGAAACACGTTTCAGTCCCTTTTTTGACATGAAACATTTCAGCCCTTCAAGGCTTCCGGTTCTGCTGCATGCCTACAACACACATACAAAGGAGGCATCATCCAGACAAGAGGCCTCTAATTGTACAACACACATACAAAGGAGGCATCATCCAGACAAGAGGCCTCTAATTGTACAACACACATTGCTAGTTAATTGTGTGAAATGGTTAGCAATCGTTAGAAGTTCATTGTGTGAAATGGTTAGCAATCGTTATTAGACAAAAAACAATAATGCTATCAGTACAAGAAAAATAAGCAAAATGTATGCACATCTAAGGTGAGCCCATTCTTAAAATTCATATGGCATATTGTTGTAGATTGCCTCGTACACGTCCAAACCAATGGTGTACATTCTAGGCTTTCCTACAATGGGCTCCATAGGTATCTTAATACAATGCACAAGACGCTAGAGTACCATGACCTCTAGAGCATTTTTTCTTGGAATCCTATAGCTATAGCTATAGCTACTGGTCTGTTCATAGTAGTGTCCCTTAACAAAGTAAGACCCCTTTCCAATTTCATTTCCCCATGCATCAACATGATTCACTTCTACCATTTCTTTTTCTGCAATGCACTTGAGAACATAGAAGTCCACACCTTCAACATTACCAAACTTAGCATTCACTGTGCAAAGTTGTCTTCAATGCACAGAGCGTCACTCAGCACACCATGGTGACCTTCGTAGATAGCTTCATCATAGGCATCTTCCTCCTCAGATGGGCTGTCACAAGGTTCTAAGATATGAAAATCCCAAGATGTAGCATGTGCTTTATTAGCACATCTTTTCCAAAGTCCTTGCATGCACGCATGACAAAAGCAAGACAATGTTCTACTTGTAAGTCCAGTTGTATCACATGCGTTATGACCACGAATAGCATGTAACAAGCATGTATTGGGAATACTAGAACAGCTCCATTAATTCTTTATATCCACATCTTTTACCTTCACCTCCCAGAACACTCGTGCTACATCTCTTTGCTTAGATGGGTAGCAAGATTTAGCTCCATGAGATAAGTTGGCATTCAAGAAGGACACCACATCTGCTGCACACTTTAAAATTATTCCGTCTATCTTTAACTGTTCATGTGGCAATTCCCTCTTTACAATAGCACCAGCTACATCATGTTCTCCCTTGCCATGCCCACTGCCAAATAAGTTCCAAGTCATCTCCATACCCATCATTGAAGCATACCTTGCAACAAAGTAAAAGGGTCTAGCAGCCTTGAATTGGGAAGCAGCCCCATCTGACCAAACCCAATGCCACTTTGGTGTGAGCCCCCGATCCTTCAACCAATTGGCATCATGTAGGCTGAAATAATGTTGCACAAAAAGTGTGTCATGCACCTTGTCATCTCAAATGAAGAAGTGAATTGTTTTCAATACATCCCTCTCCTTTCGGTAGTAAGTGATGTGAACAAATATTGTCACTTGGGTGGAATGCCAATGCATAGACTGCATCTCATTTTGCATCTTAAAAGAGTAATTTTTAGCAAAATCCACAACTGACACTACATCATCAGGGAATCTCTTAATGCACTCCTTAAATTGTGAGGCTTGCCAGTGACACACATAGTTGTGTTTGATGAAGAACTATAGTGGACTCTTTAATAATTTGGCAAATTCATTGCATTTCACCTTTGTGTATATAAGATCTTTTCTTTTTTTCTTACTCCCTTGCTTGTTATCTAACTCCACATTTTAAATACCTTCACAGAAATGACATGTTCTTGATCAGCCACCATCTCTGCCAGACAACATGGTATTTTCTTTACACCACAGCTACTGCATTTGTCTATGAGACACTTTCGATGGTGAAAGATTGCTTCAGCTTGTTTTGGGCATAGGATGTACTCCCAAAGTGTTGTGCCACTTTTGGATGTGTAATTAGATGCAATGCATGCACTACCCGGGTCTAAAGTACTACAAACATTGCACTTGCACTTGCATTGCCATGAAGATTTATGGAGAGAGCGCATTTGGTTGAAGGAATCCTTCAAATAGCACATCTGCACCACATGTTGATAGATACAACAACACATATTCCAATCCTTCAATTTTCTTACAAAAAAGGGCTTCAAAGACTCAAAAGATCGAAGTTGAATTTTGCATTACATATGTTGTGCCTTGAATTGTTGAAATAACTCCACCTGCATAAAACCAAACAAGAAAATCATTAACAACTTCATAGTAATGTTAATAGTGACTAATTAGATAGTGCTAGTTATTAGCATGTGTTAGCAGTGATTGTTTCTACTACAACCCACATTGTTGCTTACTCGTATACTAGTTAGCAGTACTAGTTACCAGTGTATGTTAACAATTTTAATTAACAATGCTATTGGGCAATTGTTAGCAATGGTATTAGTAGTGCTAATAGATAGCAATATTATTAGCACAGTGCCAATACTATTATCATAGTGATAGTAGTTACTAGTGCTAAGTAATACTACTAGTAGTTAGCAGTGTCCTATCCTAGAAGTGGTGTGTGTTAGCAGTGTTTACCAACAGTGCTAGTAAGCAGTTTCTATTAATAGTGCTAGTTAACAGTTATGTTAGCAATGCTATTAGTAGTGCTAATAGCTAGCAATACTATTAGCACATTGCCAATACTATTAGCATAGAACTAATAGTTACTAGTGCTAAGTAATACTCCTAGTAGTTTTAGTAGTGCTAGTTAGCAGTGTGTCCTAGAAGTGGTGTGTGTTAGCCATGTTTGCCAACATTGCTAATTAGCAATCTCTTAGCAGTGCTACTTTCTAGAAATGTGTGTTAGAAATTATAGTTAGAAATATTAACTTGCAAGCCAATGCTTGGTAATAGTATAATAGTGCTAGTTATAAGTAAATAATAGTGCTAGTTATAAGTAAATAATAGTGCTAGTTATCAGTAAATAATAGTGCTAGTTATAAGTAGATAATAGTGCTAGTTATCAACATGATAGTGTTAGGTTATGCTAGTTAAGACTAGCACAATGGTACAAGCATTGCTATATGTAGTATAATAGTGCTAGCTATAAGTAAATAATAGTGCTAGTTATCAACATGATAGTGTTAGGTTATGATAGTGTTAGGTTATGATAGTTAAGACTAGCACAATGGTACAAGCATTGCTATATAGTGCAAAATAATAGTGTTAGCTAATATTTTAACAATGCTACATAAGTTAGCAATACAAGAGTGGTAGTTCTCAATATAACATAGCTAGCTAGTGCTAGTTATTAGTATAGTAATGTTAGCTAGCTCTAGACCATTAGTAGATATTGCTTCTTAACAACAAAACTGTGCTAGGCACTAGTGTGCACAATGGTACCAATGGTACTTGTAGCACTACAATCACTTTGCTAAATCAAACTAGTAGATGAGAAACACCTTACCAATGTTATTGTGCAGTGCTATGAAGCATATAAAATTTGAAGTAACTAGCATGACTAGCAACATACCAATGCTGCATGTGTAACTAATCAGCAAAAAATTATTAATGACAAGCATGACCAACAATATCCCAATGCTATTTTTAATGCCAATAGTGTGGGTTGCAGCATTCAAGTGCAGACAATACTACAGTTTGAGTCAATACCTATGTCTCGTCCATAAAAAGGCAAGGAAGTTACAATTAAAGCAAGAGTTACATGTGGAAAAGAAAAGCATGTCCATCAATGAATATGCCTTACAAATCAAGGGCATTGTTGAATCCCTTGGGTCTATCAATGTATGAGTGGAGGATGATGATTTGGTGAGTGTCTGGCTAAATGGGCTTGGCAAAGAGTACAAGCTATTCAAGACCTTCATTGCAGTTAGGGAGAATATTCCCAACTTTTGGGACTTAATATCTATGTTGATCATAGAGGAAAAGGCTTTAGGTGAGGATTCTTCTTCACAAAGCAAGAACACATCGGAATAGGCCTTCTACTCTAATTCAGGTAGAGACAAAGGTAGAGGCTGTGGTTGAGGCCAAGGTGGTGGGCCGACAAGGAAATCAAAATTTTGGACAACAACAATCCAATGATTCACAACAGCGATCATACACATGTGGAAGAGGCTAGTCTAGAGGTAGGGGGAGCCAAAGAGGCCGAGGTGGTTGGCAAATAAATCAAAATGAAAATAGCATAGAGTGCTATTATTATGGCAAACCAGGACACATGGCAAAGGACTGCTACAAAAAGAAAAATGGCATTAAAAGTGGGAAGTTGCAGCAAGTCAACTATGCATCATCTAGGTGATGAGGACAGAAGTGAGTAGCTATTTGTGATGCAACACATGCTTAGTTCCATAACAGAGTCTCACTTGAAAGTGTTTGGGTGTATTGCATATGTACATGTTCCTGATGAAGTGAGAACAAAGCTGGATCCAAAGGCAAAGAAATGCATCTTCATTGGTTATGCTATGGAGCAAAAAAGTTATAGATGCTATAACCCTACCACTCGTGAGATGCGAGTAAGCAGAGATGTTGTCTTTGATGAGATGAGTAGCTGGTATGCACCAGTAGTAGTGAAGGCAACAGAAGATGCAGGTGTAAGAAGTGCTGATGTTGCACCACATGTAGAGCACCAATCACATGTGTTGAGTGAACCTAGGGGGTCCTCGAGCAATGGATCCAATGTTAGCCCATGGTCAATCACGTTGAGAAATGATGCTGATACACGTATCACGAAAAGGGAAGGAAAAGTTAGATCAACCTTTTGTGCTTGATCTGTCAACAGGTCACTCATATGTGGATGGTGACTCTAGTGGCTCTGAGCAAAGCCTTGCATAGTGATTTGCAAGAAGAAGTGTACATGATGCAGCCACCAGGTTATGAGAGTAATGCACATCCAAATTTTGTGTGCAGGTTACACAAAGCCTTGTATGGCTTGAAGGCACCCAAAACATGGTCAAACAAGAGTTAAGGACACTGCCTCCTAGCAAGAGGGGGATAGAGAAAAATTGCCTTATCTAAAAACTGGCAAATGAGGGGGTGTGGAGAGGGGTGGCTGTACACTAGACTGGGAGAGAGACGGCGGTGTATCTTGTTACCATTGGATTTTAGATATCCAATGTAGATTTTTCACTATATGTGAAAAAGACAGATAGAGGGATCATGCTATTAGTCATCTATGTGGATGACTTGATTATCACTGGTGTGATAGGGATGGAGACATACATGATGTCAAGATGCTTTTGAAGCAGAAGTTTGAGATGAAGGATTTAGGTGAGCTACAATATTTCTTAGGCATAGAGGTGATGAGATCACCTCATGGCATTTTGCTATTATAGAGGCAGTATGGCTTGGACATGTTGTCCAAGTATGGTATGATAGGCTATAAGCCTATTTCAATGCCATTGGAGCAGAACACAAAGCTTTTCGCAGATACAAGTGAGCTTTTGGAGGACCCCACTACATACAAGTTCATAGTGGGTAGTTTGATCTACATGACCATTACAAGGCCAGACTTGAGCTATGACGTTAGACTTGTGAGTTAGTTTATGCAAACCCCTAGGAAGCCACACTTGGATGCAGCTAGACGGATCCTCAGGTACATAAAGTCCACAATTGATTATGGACTTTTCTATGAGGCTGTATGGATATATAGTTGCATGGGTACACAGATGTTGATTGGGATGGTAGTATTGCAAATAGGAGATCTACCAGTTGTTTTATGTTCTCATTCGGGAGTGATGCTGTGAGTTGGACTAGTAAGAAGCAGCCAACAGTTGCCTTGTCGAGTACAGAGATAGAGTACAGGGGTGCTGCTATGGAAGCTTGTGAGGTAGCTTGGTTTCAGAAGCTACTTGGTGACATGGGGGAGAGCCCGTGGATAGGGCAGTTGTCATATATTGTGACAACATGAGCAGCATATAGTTGGCAAGTAACCCAGTATATCATGCTAAAATGAAGCACATTGAGGTGCATTATCACTTTGTGAGGGAGATGGTTCTAGCAGGATATGTAGATCTGCTCTATGTCAGCACAGAGGATTAGGTGGCTGACATCTTCACAAAGGCATTGGACATAGAAGAGCTCCACATGTTTAGGAGCTTACTTGGAGTGCAGTGTGTGGAGTTGAGCTCGAGGGGGAGTGTTGAGATATGGAGCTCAACTAGTGCTATGGCGGACATTGATGACCCGCCTAGGTGATAGCTTCCGCATCTACACCACTGGCATGGTTGGTGAGTTATGAGTGATATGCGGCCAGTGGGATGTTGTGTGACATCCGTTTTGGATTACTAGAGATTGGCAAAGTTATAGCGCTAGTTCATTTAGTTAGGTTCACGTCACGGACCAACCCTTGTATGTTGTAGTAGTTGAGTACAAACCTATATAGTGTGTACTCTTATCTTTATGTTATGTTGGTTGAGTAGAGAAAAAGAAGATAGAAGAAAATTCAGCTATCCATCTCTGTCTTGTGTCTTGCTCTCTCTTGTGTGTGTGTGTTTGCTTGCTAGGGTTTGAAGCTCCCCCCTCTCCCCCACATTCTCTTTACCATGTTATTCGTACTAAATCCATTATAGGACCCATATAATGCTAAGCAGCACACAAACACACATGCACACAAAAAAACGCACAAACACACTCACATGCACGTGCACATACACAAATATGCACACTTACATGCACACACTTACTCAACCTCGCACATACACATATATGCATATGAATTTACATCTATATACATGCATACACACACTAACATACACAAATACATGTTCACACTATACATAGATGCACATGCGCACACACATTTGCACGTGTACATGCACACACTCTCACACACATATGCATGTGCACGTTGTCGTGAAGTGTGCGGTATAGCCAGGAAAGTACGAAACTTCTAGCTGTGAGAGTGAATGTCGAATCCAACAAGGAAACTCACGCACAAAATTTCCCAAGGAGTATTGAACATCACTATTTCCAATGACAATTACATGTGTCAACTTGCCTCAATACATCCTTGAATTCATCCTGATGATTGCACAAAATTGCATACCAAGTGTTTATTCCTTTGCTCACTGACTTCTTTCTCGTAATCCTTTGAACCATTCACATGTAGGCATAACAAGGCCTTCAAATTTTCCCAATATACATGTGACCAGTTACATCCTTTACATCCAGTGCCATCAAAACCATTATATCATGATGCTCTTTTTCACCTGAAAACCTGCCTTAATATTCTAACATCTCACAAGCAAAAGATAGCATTTGGCATAGCTTTAACATACTCGTAATTTCCAAAATTCATTTGAGTAGAAAGTAAGGCGAATTACCCTCGACTTCAATGCATTTTTCACAAATTTCCGAGCTCCAAATTCTTTAGCTTTTTCCCAAAGTCCTTCTATTCATTTCCAAATTCTTTTTGATGTATGGAATATACGATTCTCTCAAATCGTATAGAGTGAGAGTAGTTTTAAAGAAAATAATAAAAAAAAACACTTAACTGATGATTTACATGCGTGTATCTCTTCATTTGTTCCACCAATCACAAACTGCTCGCCGTCGACTGTTCGATGAAGATCATCAAAAAAAAACAAAGAGTATCTCCCTTAATAATACTCAAGATTCCCTCCAATTCTAACACCTACAAGACACAAACAGTGTGTATATTCATGAAATTAAAAACACTGGTAGATTTGGACGTTGTTCCTCTCTCTGCAGAATTTTTCCTCACACTGAACTCGCCGCCGTCTGCCTCCGGTTCTTTTCTCTTTTTCCCGCGGAGAACTCGGCGCCCCCCCACCACCTTTTGCAGCTTAATAGTCGGCTTTCCATTTTAAAAAACTGCGCATTAATGCTTGTGTTTCTTCTAGAGTTTATTACACGTAAGCTGCCAGCCAAATGTCTCATATTCATTTCTTTCATTACCAATATAGAGAAGCAAGTATGCATGTAAGCGGTTGCATCATCCATTAAAGCACCCCATGATTTGGCACCATATCTTCCCTCTTAGCTACTGCTCTGCATGATATACAGGCATTATTTTCTAGACCACATTGGAGACTCTCACTTCCAAAAGAATGTCCACATAGAAGTATGGTTGCATCATGGTGCTCACCCTCTTGTAAAGCTCTAGCGAAGGCCTCATCATTTTCATAAAAGGGATCCATCAACCGCCTCTTACTCCTCCTCCTCTTGTTCATCTTTATCCTCCGGGTGGCTTGCAAGCGAGAGACCAAGCTTAAGTGGTGGTTGCACTGAAGCCAACTTAGAGACACATCCACTTCCTCATCCTTCTTATTAACATACTCATAGTCAAAGCTGCCACTGCCAGCTCTGGAGACCAACAAGCTGAGAGAAGCTCTTTTTAATGGCTTGACAGACTTGGATGAGTTCTCACATCACTGGCTCCCACTGAATTTCTTTTAACTCATCTGGCATCAAACCTTTGCATTTCCATACATGTTAAGAAGGATGTTCCCTACTACAAGGTCCATCATATGCATGAAACTCCATAATTCACACCACATTCATGTACAAAAACTCCTAGATCTTGCACTGCCTCAACTCATCTTATTGAACCTCATTTACAATATGAACATATGTACATGGCATCATATAATGACTCGTCATGGCACTTAACTCATGCATCTGGATTTGTATTTGATGGCCTCACATGCACGGTTTCACATCATAGACGTGCCATGGCACGACATACACCCCCTCTAAACCTACACATCCTCTGGTATGTGCCAAATCATCATCAAGGTCCACATATAGCTAGATGTCGTCTTCATCTTCTGCAGTTCCAGGAAGATCATCCTCTTCCTCTTCAACCATATCCATACTACCACTGTCAAGCCTCTCATCCTGAATCTCTTGTGAATCAAAAGGATCACTATCATGCCTTCTTTTAAATATCTTGATTCTTTTGCCAGCCACAAGATTCTTTACTTCTGTTCCATCAAGCTCACACAGAGTATACGTAGCATTTCCATGCACATGCTTGACAATGTAAGGGCCAAACCATCTTTTTGCAAATTTTCTTTGAACAGTGAATTGGTTGTCAAGGCTACTATCATACATTAGAACCCAATCACCTTCTTCAATAGGTTTTGGCCGGAGTCTGTGTCTACTATCAAATCTTTCTTTATTTTTCAACCTTGCATCTTTCAAGCGAGCTTTAGCAAGCTCTATATCTCCAGGCCTTCTCTCCAACTGTCTTATTCGCAATGCAAGGAGGTCATCTCTGCTCAATCCTTCGACCCAGGGCAATACATTCCAAGTTAGAACTACTTCTTCAACTGGCATCACTGGCTTCTGACCATACATCAATTCTGCAGGCATGTATCCTGTCACAGTTGTACGGTCAGCCCACAAGGCATATGGTAGCAGCTTTGGCCACTCTCGCATTCTTTCTCTGCATGCCTTAGCCAAAGCTTTAATGATTGGAGGATGTCCTCGCTCACTTTTCCCATTGCCCTCAGGATTGTAAGCACATGTTAGGGACAGTTTGATACCAATTCTAGAGAAGAATTCCCTTGCTTCTTCAACATCTAGCTCACCCCTATCAACTGTTATCTTCCCAACACAACCATACCGGCAGATCACATCTTCCAAGAGAAATTTGCATACTGTTTCCGTACTCTTTGTTCTAAGAGCACGCCCTTCTACCTGATTTGTCAAATCTTCTCTTGCAAGTGCAATATACCGCATCTGCCAAATTCCCAAAGGCATTGTAGCTAGATCCACTACCCATTTGTAGTGCATGGTAGGTGGGTAAGTTGGTTGCAAGCCATCACGATGCCGCACATTTGAGTACATTTGGCATACTATGCATGTTTCCACATATTGGGAAATATCCTTGTACATTCCTTTCCACCAATATTTTTCCTTTATTTTGGTAAAGGTGGCCCACACACTTCTATGTCCAGCCCAGAGACTCTCATGGAATTCTTTCACAAGCTTTCCTTTTGTCTCTTTATCACATATGAATCTCTGTGGCATAGCATTCCTCTGCTTAGGATGCTTCCAGAGATACCCATCCTTTAGGAAATAACCATATGCTTTTCTGCGGATCCTCTTAAATTCTGAGTCAGACCAATTTTCTTGCCTTGTCAGAGTACTCAAATATTGACCAATAAGCAACCAATCTCCTTCATATATTTCCTCAATAAAAGACTCAAGTGCATTTGATAGGCAAATATGATCCCCTTTTGCATATGCTGTAGTATAGAACTTTGTACCCACATCATCAATGTCACTAATCATCTCTTTCTCATCTTCATACCTAGCTCTTGATAGCATATCTGCAACTGGATTATCTTTTCCCGCAATATGCTCAAACTCAGGATTTAGTGACTTGATATAAGCAATCCACCTAAGCATTGCAATATCTGGAGTGGTACAACTTGCTATCATCCCAAGAAGTGGCAAGCAATCAGTTTCCACAAGTACAGATGCCCCAATAAGATATTCTTTTTCACATTTTAGAGCAGTGACTATCCCCCATAATTCTCTCTTGATCTGTGGATACTTTCGTTGCCGAAAGCTTAATACTTTTGCTCCAAATCTAATTACATACCTATGATCATCCTCATCATCTTGCCCTACTGCCCATCCTATCCCAGTAGGACTAGTATCAACTGTAACAATCACAGGCCTGCCACACTCATAATCAGCCTTTCTCAAAATGGGTGATGATTGGAGCAAATATTTCAGCTTCCGCATAGCTTTAATATGTACTGCACTCCACAAAAATTTTTGATTTTTCCTCAAAAGTTGATAAAGAGGATCTGCTACATGTGCATAATGTGGGATCTAAATAACATAAAAGACGCATGCTCCAAGAAATCTCCTCAGCTCTGTAACATTAATGCATGTTTCCTTCATTCTTTGTATTGCATCTATCTTGGCTGGACAAGGACGGCGTCCACTAGTACTACAAAGATGTCCCACTATTAGCACTTCACCAACCCCAAACACTGATTTCAGCCCAGATAAAGTAAGATTCACTTCTTCAAGCCTGGATAGAATCATGTCACAATCCTTTATATGATTTGCCACAAACTTGCGGCACCCTTTTGAATCCAAATCCTCATCTTTGTCTTTCTCATCACAGCCCTTTATTGGCACATCATCCAAAAATGGCATAGTTTTTTGTGGTATGAAGTCTCGTAAGACTTTATTCATTCCATTCATCATATGTGCCACTGAGTTGGTGGCTCCCTGTGGTAAGGTACACATCCTTACTAATCCCAAAGGAGTTCTCATTGTGGTCAAGTCCCTGCTTTGTATATCCAGCTGGAACTGATCATATCCCGAATACAGATCACCCATAGAGTATATAGCTTTCCCTGCAAATGCTTCTGCAAACTCATCCACAATTGGACCTGCTCCCACATTCCTGATTGTGACTTTGTTTACAGGTTTCATGTCTTGAATAAAGCGCAATGTCCCATTTTTCTTTGGTACAGTAAACCATCTGTTGGAATATGGGGCACATGAAGGCTCCAAGATTCCCATCCTGATCTTTTCCTTTAGTAATTCCATCAACTTTGGCAAGAGAGCCTTTGGTACTGGAATTGGCCGCAGGTTCCAGGGCACATGTGGAACAGTAAAGATCACCATTGGTGCTGTTACACTTGGATCAACACAGCCTATCTCATGCGGCTGAAAAGCAAAGGCTTTCCCATGTTTTACAAGCATCTCCTCAAAGCATTCCCTTTCAACTGGCAACAGAAAATCCTTCTCACCAATCTTCAGCTCTTTTAGAGTTTCTTGAGTAAATTTATGCCCAATTTTCTTCGGATCTCTAAGATTTGGTTGCATAGAAGCTTCATCTATCTTCTCCTTGCTTCCTGGTGGCAAGGGCAAGGCAACTGGTTTCACCTTCTTTGCAACCGTTTTGTACTTTGTATCAACACGAGCATCCATCTCACAATTCATGTTTTTACATTCCACCCCCTCAAATTCCTGGATTATATCATACATCTCCACAGATGACACCTTTATCATTTCATTTCCACCCTGTAAGCATGCTCTTCCCATATCAAAAAGCACATCCATAGTATCTACAAATGACACCTCATCAAGCACCCCTGAAATAAACTCATTCTTCTCCAAAAGACCACACTGCTCAAAACTTTTTTGTTCATTTTGTATATGTTTTTGCATGCCACGTTTCAAATCCTTGCTTTTTACAAAAACCAGTGACCCATAGCTGGAGAATCCTTGAAAATTCGCTGAAAAGCTATTTACATTGATTGAGTCCTGCGAGAACTCATTCCCCCTTGTACCATTGGAATCCCGCTTTACAATGGCACCTGGCCAAAATCCCTCATCTCCCTGTAATTCATAAACTCTTTGTTTATCTTTGGGAGTGACTGTGCCCGAAGAGACTCACGATTCCTTTCATGGTTAATGCAAACTGTCAAAAACTGAACAGCTTTTTTGCCATCTTTACTCCTTATTCTTGCATATGCTGATCCATCATCCAAAACTTTTGTTTCCATCCTTACAGCTGTAATGTAGGGTTGCCCAAGGATAAGGGGATACGATGACATCTCCTGAACAAAGAAATTCTGATCATCCTTCACATCCCCTATAGTTACCCTTACATTTGGACATGCTGCATAAAGCTCTCCAGATGAGTTATTAGCTGCTTTAATCATCCACCCATGATCCACATCCATTGGCCACTTACATTTGTTGTAGAGATTTTTAGCCATAAGATTTATTTCAGACCCATGATCAATTAGAGCGACATATGGCTCTTCCAAATCACCTATCTTGACAAGGGTTTCAGTGGTTGCTCTTGCCCAATGGCTCCTGGAGTAATGACTCTTTGTAAGAGCTTCTTTTTCATCATCCTCTTCCACAAAGCGCACTTGTCGTGCCCCATCAGCAGAGTGATTACATTCCACCACATTTTCTCTCTCTTCCTTTTTCTGTACCTGTACTCCATGAGTCTTGGAAGTGCTTGCCTCCCCTTGTGATGGAATAGATTCAATTATAGAGTGCCTTTTTCTTCGTATAATATCAATTATCTCATCATGAAATTCTTTCTTTGCAATCCCCAAGACTTCCCCTAGTGTGAATTCCACCCTGCTGTTTAGAATCCTCTCTTCAAGCACCTTTTTGAGATCTGTTACAACTTCAATATCAGATTGAAGCTTGTAGAGTGGACTTTTTCCTTTACCCTTCTCTTTCATTTTTGCTGGCACTTCTTCCATTGAAACATCCTATGGAGGTCTGCTATGCTGTGGAGGCATATGTGATGGCCCAGGATCCTTCTTTTCACTTCCACGTGTAACTCTTTTTGATGGCCCTCCTTCCTCATTTTCCCTTTTACGCTTCTCCTCTACCTGTGCCTCATTATTTTGGCATTTGGCAATATAGGCATGAATGGATAAAGAATCCACAGGCTCCTCCCAGCCAGTCTCAAGACATATACAATCACCTGCCTCATGCAAAGCTTGCTTTGACACTTTCTTTGACGCAATTAATTCCATTGTTGATGGCCAAAAATCCTCATTCTCATAATCCTCATCATTCTCAAATCCCTGCTTTAATTGACCAACCTTTAATCCATAGGTTGCTGCCTCAACCATAGAAATGGCTTGACTAGCAGCCATATCCTCTACCAGCTTTTTCATCCCTCCTTTCCCAAAGTTTGTACTCAATGGAAGACCAGTCTCTGTAAGATGGATTTTCCCATCTTTGAAAAACACAAGTTGATTTTTAAGAGCTTCTTTATAGCTAGCACAATCTTTCTTTGCATGCTCTGGGTCATCACACCATATGCATCTATATGTAAACCCTTCTTTGCTTTGAGGCCTTTGCATAGAAGCCTGCCCCAATGGTAAACCTTTTTCTTCAATCCTGGACATCTTCAATTTTAAGTCACGCATACCCTTGATAAGCTCATCCATTGGCCCATCTACCTTGGGAATTGTAGCAGCTGGTTTGGGTAGATTCTCAAGGGTAACAGCAGCTATGGGGGGTGCAGAGCCCATCACCATTTTATCCCTCCTCCGCTGCCGCTTTGCTAACATAGTGACTGCATTCTCAACATCATTCCAATCACTCTTTAATCCCTGCTCTGTATCCTTATCCTCAAGGAGGATTTCCAATTTCTCCTGGAGATCTTTCCCAGCTGCTTGTAAGAAGAGCTCTGTTTTTTCTCTGTCCAAAGTTGCACGCTCTATCCTTGACAACTGGGCATAACGCTTCTCAAACTCTCTTAGCAATTCTGTGGCAGAAATTCCCATCTTAGATTTTGTGACCCATTCCAAGAAAGTTCGTTTAGTCACTCGCTCAGAATCCTCCATAAAATATTCATCCTTTAAAGCAAGCTTGAACTCTTCCCAATTTCTGCCACCCTGTGCTGTCTGCAATCCTCTTATGCGCTCTCTTATTTCAGGAACACATACCAGCTCAAAACTTCGAACCATATCCTCCTCAGTCACCCTGTTTAGCTCCATCTCCTTTATATAATTGCGCAGGTACTTTGTAATGTCCTTCCCATCAAATTGATCCACCTTTTTCACAATTGATTGTAATGCTTTGGTCGTGGAAATTTGTCCCCTCTCAGCAGCTTGTTGCTGTTGCATGTACATGGTAAACATTTGAAACATCTGCATAACTCCGGGGTCAAAATGAACCCCCTGACCCTCAGAATTCTCAGCCATAGCTTCCCTGTATATTTCACCACACTCTCACCCCAGCAGTTTCACGTCGGGTTCACCAAAAGATGTCGTGAAGTGTGCGGTATAGCCAGGAAAGTACGAAACTTCTAGCTGTGAGAGTGAATGTCGAATCCAACAAGGAAACTCACGCACAAAATTTCCCAAGGAGTATTGAACATCACTATTTCCAATGACAATTACATGTGTCAACTTGCCTCAATACATCCTTGAATTCATCCTGATGATTGCACAAAATTGCATACCAAGTGTTTATTCCTTTGCTCACTGACTTCTTTCTCGTAATCCTTTGAACCATTCACATGTAGGCATAACAAGGCCTTCAAATTTTCCCAATATACATGTGACCAGTTACATCCTTTACATCCACAGTGCCATCAAAACCATTATATCATGATGCTCTTTTTCACCTGAAAACCTGCCTTAATATTCTAACATCTCACAAGCAAAAGATAGCATTTGGCATAGCTTTAACATACTCGTAATTTCCAAAATTCATTTGAGTAGAAAGTAAGGCGAATTACCCTCAACTTCAATGCATTTTTCACAAATCTCCGAGCTCCAAATTCTTTAGCTTTTTCCCAAAGTCCTTCTATTCATTTCCAAATTCTTTTTGATGTATGGAATATACGATTCTCTCAAATCGTATAGAGTGAGAGTAGTTTTAAAGAAAATAATTAAAAAAAACACTTAACTGATGATTTACATGCGTGTATCTCTTCATTTGTTTCACCAATCACAAACTGCTCGCCGTCGGCTGTTCGATGAAGATCATCAAAAAAAAACAAAGAGTATCTCCCTTAATAATACTCAAGATTCCCTCCAATTCTAACACCTACAAGACACAAACAGTGTGTATATTCATGAAATTAAAAACACTGGTAGATTTGGACGCTGTTCCTCTCTCTGCAGAATTTTTCCTCACACTGAACTCGTCGCCGCCTGCCTCCGGTTCTTTTCTCTTTTTCCCGCGGAGAACTCGGCGCCCCCCCCACCACCTTTTGCAGCTTAATAGTCGGCTTTCCATTTTAAAAAACTGCGCATTAATGCTTGTGTTTCTTCTAGAGTTTATTACACGTAAGCTGCCAGCCAAATGTCTCATATTCATTTCTTTCATTACCAATATAGAGAAGCAAGTATGCATGTAAGCGGTTGCTTCATCCATTAAAGCACCCCATGATTTGGCACCATATCTTCCCTCTTAGCTACTGCTCTGCATGATATACAGGCATTATTTTCTAGAACACGTTGGAGGCTCTCACTTCCAAAAGAATGTCCACATAGAAGTATGGTTGCATCATGGTGCTCACCCTCTTGTAAAGCTCTAGCGAAGGCCTCATCATTTTCATAAAAGGGATCCATCAACCGCCTCTTACTCCTCCTCCTCTTGTTCATCTTTATCCTCCGGGTGGCTTGCAAGCGAGAGACCAAGCTTAAGTGGTGGTTGCACTGAAGCCAACTTAGAGACACATCCACTTCCTCATCCTTCTTATTAACATACTCATAGTCAAAGCTGCCACTGCCAGCTCTGGAGACCAACAAGCTGAGAGAAGCTCTTTTTAATGGCTCGACAGACTTGGATGAGTTCTCACATCACTGGCTCCCACTGAATTTCTTTTAACTCATCTGGCATCAAACCTTTGCATTTCCATACATGTTAAGAAGGATGTTCCCTACTACAAGGTCCATCATATGCATGAAACTCCATAATTCACACCACATTCATGTACAAAAACTCCTAGATCTTGCACTGCCTCAACTCATCTTATTGAACCTCATTTACAATATGAACATATGTACATGGCATCATATAATGACTCGTCATGGCACTTAACTCATGCATCTGGATTTGTATTTGATGGCCTCACATGCACGGTTTCACATCATAGACGTGCCATGGCACGACAACGTGCACAGACAGCGACACAAAAATGCACACACATATACACATATATAAATAAATACACATACTTAGTATAATAAAATATATACACAGATACACACGTACACACGCACATATACTATATATATATATATATGTATGTATGTATGTATGTATGTATGTATATATACATATATACATACATACATACATGCATGCATGCATGTATGTATGTATATATATATATATATACATACATGCATGCATGCATGCATGTATGTATGTATGTACACACACATACACATATATATATATACTGTATGTGTGTGTGTATGTATGTATGTATGTATGTATGCATACATGTAAATATATAAATAAATAAATTA
>NC_141062.1:41279192-41459192 GCF_041138505.1 Cibotium barometz | reverse complement strand
ATATATATATATGTATAATATATATATGTGTGTGTGTGTGTGTGTGTGTGTGTGTGTGTGTGTGTGTGTGTGTGTGTGTGTGTGTGTGTGTATGTATAACATATATATATATATATATATATATATATATATCAATTATACATATATATATATGTATGTATGTATGTATGTATGCACGTATGTATGGATATACATGTGTGTGTATTTAAATATTCTCTCTCTCTCTCTCTCTCTCTCTCTCTCGTTTAGCAGAGTGAAAATAGCAACGCTTTTATAACTAGAAGAGTACGGAGATGTTGGGTCTATATCGATGCTAAACACGATGCTATTTTTGCTTTGCAACAACGGGTTCACTGTTGCTCAACAGCGAAACTAGCAACGCAATAAGCATTGCTGAGCAGCGAAAGTACTGCATAATAAAAAAAAGCTGGGGAGTCTCCCCCGTCTGCCCCAACTCTTTTTTTTCTAATGTAGACACAATAAAAAAAAGTACTGCATAATAAAAAAAAGCTGGGGCAAACTAGGGAGTCTGCACAGGACTCCCTCGTCTGCACCAACTCTTTTTTTTCTAATGTAGACACAATAAAACTAACATAACTTCAAATCATCATGGACAAGTGTAATGTAAAACTTGACAAATACCAAAAAGAAAAGACATTTGCAAACCATAGTTTTAGGAATGTCAAAATTCAATTACAATACTTAGCGCAATTACATAAGTGTATGTTTCCAAAAAACTCATATACAATAATAAAAACCTATGGAGCTAGGGGCTATCTAGATCTAATGTTGTGCAATTGGTATTGTTCCTTGCAGCTCTAGCCCCTTCGCTTTTCACATTTCCATTGCTACCCGGTATGAACATTTGAACCACTGTTTCTAGTTACATGATCCTTAAACACAATAAAACTAACATAAGTGAGAATTAGTTTTGCAAAAACAAAGAGGTTTAGGGTTTAGGAATGTACTTACTTTTGCAATGCTTGCCAAGAATCTCCTCCAGTAATAACAATATATCCTTTGTCTTGAACCCTATCAAATAGAGCTTGCAATCCCGTTGTAATGCAAAATCATATTCCTCTTGCGTAGGGGGGTGGTCCACTGCTTCAAGCTATAGACATACAAACAAATGAACATTTTAGAAAATTGTTATTTAAGATAACCTTCTTTAATTAAAAGATAAGATAAAATTTGAAGCTAATATATACTTACGAATATTGTTGGGATATCGATGACTCCTTCGTGTGTAACATCACGCCTCAAGTTATTTGCCATCTATCCAAGAAAAAACATAAACACTTAAAACTCTTATGCATAGGAAGCTACCAGCATGCGTTGGTTGCTATCGGCATGCATTGGTTGCTACCGGCTTCCATAGGTTGCTACCGGCATGCATAGGTTGCTACTGGCATGCGTAGGTTGCTACCGGCATGCCTAGGAAGCTACTGGCATGCATTGGTTGCTACCGGCTTCCATAGGTTGCTACCGGCATGCGTAGGTTGCTATTGGCATGCGTAGGTTGCTATCGGCATGCATTGGTTGCTACCGGCTTGCATAGGTTGCTACTACTGGCATGCGTAGGTTGCTACCGGCATGCCTAGGAAGCTATCGGCATGCATTGGTTGCTACCGGCTTCCATAGGTTGCTACCGGCATGCATAGGTTGCTACTGGCATGCGTAGGTTGCTACCGGCATGCCTAGGAAGCTACTGGCATGCGTAGGTTACTACCGGCTTGCATAGGGTGCTACTAGTAGGCATAGGTTGCTACCGACATGCACAGGTATCTACGGGCATACGTAGGAAGCTACTGGCATGCTACTGGCTTGCATTGGTTGCTACCGGCATGCATAGGAAGCTACCAGCATGCATTGCTTGCTATCAACTTCCATAGGTTGAGCTATCGACTTCCATAGGTTGCTACTGGCATGCATAGGAAGCTTCCGGCATGCGTAGGAAGCTACTGGCATGCATAGAAAGCTACCAGAATGCATTGGTTGCTATTGGCTTCCATAGGTTGCTACCGACATGCGCTGGAAGCTACCGGCATGCATTGGTTGCTACTGACATGCATTGGTTGTGCTACCACCGTGTGTTGATTGCTACCGGCTTCCATAGGTAGGTATCGGCATGCATAGGAAGGTACTGGCATGCATAGGTAGCTACCGGCATGCATAGAGCATGGAGTATGGGAAAATAAATAAACCCTGTATGTGTTGAAAACCTACAAAATCAAACTAAAATAAGGAAAAAATGTATTAATAACAAACCCTAATCTTAAAAGCCCTAAAACTTATAAACCTTATAAACATGTAAAAGCATGAAAGAAGAAACATACAAGAGAAAGAGAACTCTTGTGAGGCTTGTATGTGTTGAAAACTTACAAATTTAAACCTTGAAAACTTACAAAATTAAACCAAGTCAAGAAAAAAAAAGTATTAAGAAAAATCAAGATCTCTTACCATATGAAGCTTTAATGGAGAGCTCTTAATTAGAGAAAAAGAAGAAGGGAAAAAGAAGAAAAGAAAAACTTAAAAGAGAGAAAAGAGAAAGGAAATACTCAAAAGATAGCTTTCATGGAAAGCTTGTTTGCATAGGAGATAAACGAAAACAGTAGACATACCTTGCTTGAGCTTGAGGAGGATAGGGTAGGAGAGGTAAAAGTGATAGACAAGGCAAAAAAAAAAAAAACTCAGAGTATAAGTTTATTGTATTCAAAAGATAAAACTACGCGGAGACAAAAAAGATAGCTTTCATAGAAAGCTTGTTTGCATAGGAGATAAATGAAAATAGTAGACATACCTTGCTTGAGCTTGAGGAGGATAGGGTAGGAGAGGTAAAAGTGATAGACAAGGCAAAAGAAAAAAACTCAGAGTATAAGTTTATTGTATTTAAAAGATAAAACTACACAGAGACAAAAAAGCAGAATATTTTTACAGTATAGCAGCGTTTCTTCGCTGCTATAGACACTACTAGGCAACAATTTTTCGCTGTTAAACACGCTGCTCAGTTGCAAAAAAGTGATGCGGAGCAACGATAGATCACTGCTGAGCATCTTGAAAACCCCCGATATTTTCCTTCCAAAAACGCTGCTGCGCTCTTGAGGTGTTGTAGTGAATATAATATGATATAGATGTATGTATGTATCTATATATATGTGTGTGTGTATGTGTGTGTATATATATATAGATGTGTGTGTGTGCACAAATATATATAAATATATAAATACATACATATATACATACATATATATATATATATATATTATATAAAGAGTATATTGTGTATATATCTATAGCGGAGAGAGAGAGAGAGAGAGAGAGAGAGAGAGAGAGAGAGAGAATATATAAATAAACACACACACACACACACATACATACATACATACATACTTTTTATATTTATTATTTAAATGCATATATATTTATAGTATATATTTGTATGTGTATATGTGCATGTGCACGTGTGTGGGTGCGTGTGTGTTTTTATTATTAAATATGCCTATTTTTTATAATAATTAAATATTTATTATAAAAAGAGATACATATTTATTTTATACACACACATGTATATATTAAAGAATATATAAAAATATTTATATAAATATATATATATATACATACACACATGCATGCACACGCACACACACACACACACACATATAAATAAATAAACATATTTAGTATAATAAAAGATACACACACACACACACATAGTGTATGTGTGTGTGTGTGTGTGCATGCACACGCTTGTGTGTGTGTGTGTATGTATGTATGTATGTATGTATATATACATGTAAATATATAAATAAATAAATAAATTATTACACATATATACATATAAAAATATGTTTATATAATAAGCATTTGATTTTTATAAAATAAATAAACATATTTAATATAATAAATGTATAGTAAATATAAACTTATATATTTATTATGTAGGCAAATATAAATTCAATATGATAACATATGTTTATTATGTATGTATATATATATATATATATATATATATATATATATATATATATATATATATATATTACTATGTGTTAGATAAGACATAAACCTGCAAAAAACTAAGAGTACAAGATTATTGTATTCAAAAGATAAAACTAGGCAGTGGTAAAAGGAGTGGGATATTTTTACAGTATAGCAGCATTTTTCGCTGCTCTACACACTGCTGGGGACAATGAAATTTCGCTGCAAAAAGTGTTGCTTAGCAGCGAAAAAATGCTACAAAGCAACGATAAATCGTTGCTCATCATTGTAAAAATCCCTGATATTTTCCTTCCAAAAACGTTGCAAAAACGCTACTAAAAAACGTTGTTGTACTCGCGATATAATGTTGTGCCGACCCCAGTCTACCAACCCCACATAAACATTACCTGTGCTCTCATCAAAATGAAAAAGAATATTACTGTCATGCAGATCATTGTTCAAGAGATCCTTACCATGCATGTACTCAAGGGTTTCCAAGAGGCCATTAATGATTTGTAGGATGTAACTTCTAAATGTCCCTGTTGTGCCTACATTCTCTAGCACATTTACAAAAAACCTTGATCAAATAGATTCTCTAATAGAGAAAATAGAAGCATTTAAGGGCATACTTCACTAATTAACTCCTCTATAGATTAAGCGCGGGCATTCAACAACTTGCACTTCTTGCTATTCTACAAGCAAGTTGATGACCTTGGGCTAGCAAACAATAGCTCACAGCTCTCCACAATCCCATCAAATGTGGCATTACCTAGAATTCTAATCCACAGCCTCTACTATGACCTTCTCCTCTACTACAAACAGTTCCACTTCACATCCATCTTTACAAGCCAGGCATAGGTCTTGATCCAGGGCAGGGTCCGCTACAAAGCGAAGCAAAAGCAAAGCGAGCAGCTCGTCGTGGAGGCGATGCTTGGAAACAGACCAAAGGATGTGTGGGCCACCGGTCGCCTGCGAGAGAGTCATCGCCGTGGCCTACCAGAAGGACCCGCAAGAGTGGGCCAGACCCATGTCCTATGTGCATGTGCATGTGTCATAGGCACTAACATATGTGAGCAACGATTTAGACCATTCACTAATTGACCCGCCACCGAAGGTTTGTCTGAGAGCGGGTCTTATACAAAGCCAAAGCCTATCTCTCAAGAGCTTATACTTCTTTTATACAAAGCATGCTTTTCCTAGCTCCTATTTGGAGATTAGAAACAATGCTGAGGGAAAACCTACACATTTCTCGAAAGCTTTTAAAAACAAAAACATGATTTCTGTCTCCTGAGGCCCTTTCCAAAAGCAATCTTACTATCTACTTATAACCCATTTTATTTCTTTGTGTGAGGAGACGGACTTGGGGATGTGTGGTGAGCAAGGATTGAACATGGGACCTCATTCTTCTTAGCTTTATCCCTTAAACCAACCCCACCACACCTTGTGTTTGTAATCATCATAACCTTATATATATACCATGAAATAATAAATGCACAACCACTCGCTATCTATGAAGCTTCGCAAACAGAAAGGGAGTGAGGAAGAGGTATTTAAATCTACTCATAACCCTTTTTATTTCTTTGTGAGGAGATGGTACTCAAATAAGGATTCATATCTGGGGAAAGGACTTGGGGATGTTGTGTGGTGATGAGCAGAGATTGAACATGGGACCTCGTTCTCTTCCCTCGAACAAACCTCACCACAGCTTGTGTGTGTGTGTGTGTGTGTATTCATCATAACCTTAAAAATAACACAGAGATGTAATCAAGGATCTACTTGAAGAAAGGCTTATATATATATATATATATATATATATATATATATATATATATATATATATATATATATATATTAATGCGCAAGGACCCAAAAAGGAAAAAAAAAGGAAGAAAAAAGAAAAAGTACCCGCGGCGGTTACCCTCGTCTCTAAATCACACGGTGCATTTAAGAGGGGGTTCAAGTGGGATCGACGGTTGAGGGGGCCCGATTTTGGGCGGGGTCGATCTGGGCCGTCGGATCCCCGAAAGTAAACTAGGGCCAAAAAAAAACTCGGCCTGTGAAGTAAACTAGGGATCCTAGTTTACTTCGCAGGCCGAGTTTTTTTTTTTGAAAAACTCGGCCTGTGAAGTAAACTAGGATCCCTAGTTTACTTTATAGGCTGAGTTTTTTTTGTGATGTCCGCACTTGGCCTCTGAAGTAAACTAGGATCCTTCACCTCCCCTAGTTTATAAAAGATCTAGGGCCACCCCACAGTAAAGTCAGGGGCTTACCAAATTGCCTAGTTTACTCCAGTTCTCGAGTTTGGACTTATAATTTTTTTGCCTGTCTCAAATTGCAAAAGAATGGATTTGAACCCACGACGTGCCGCTAGGGAGGCCATAGTCTTACCATTAAGCTATAATTTCTGCTAGCTAGTTTGTTCGGCCTTTATTAATATATGTGCGCAGCAGCCCTACTTGCGGGGATCCGACGGCCCGGATCGGCCCCGCCCAAAATCGGGCCCCCTCAGCCACCATCGATCCCACTTGAACCCCCTCTTAAATGCACCGTGCCTTTTAGACATGAGGCGTGGCCTCGTGTCTAAAAGGCACGGTGCATTTAAGAGGGGGTTCAAGTGGGATCGATGGCTGAGGGGGCCCGATTTTGGGCGGGGCCGATCCGGGCCGTCGGATCCCCGAAAGTAAACTAGGGTCCGAAAGTAAACTAGGGCTACCGCGCACATATATTAATAAAGGCCGAACAAACTAGCTAGCATAAATTATAGCCTAATGGTAAGACTATGGCCTCCCTAGCGGCACCTCGTGTCTAAAAGGCACGGTGCATTTAAGAGGGGGTTCAAGTGGGATCGATGGCTGAGGGGGCCCGATTTTGGGCGGGGCCGATCTGGGCCGTCGGATCCCCGAAAGTAAATTAGGGTCCGAAAGTAAACTAGGGCTGCCGCGCACATATATTAATAAAGGCTGAACAAACTAGCTAGCAGAAATTATAGCCTAATGGTAAGACTATGGCCTCCCTAGCAGCACGTCGTGGGTTCAAATCCATTCCTTTGCAATTTGAGACTTAGGCAAAAAAATTATAAGTCCAAACTCGAGAACTAGAGTAAACTAGGCAATTTGGCAAGCCCCCGACTTTACTGCAAGGTGGCCCTAGATCTTTTATAAACTAGGGGAGGTGAAGGATCCTAGTTTACTTCAGAGGCCAAGTGCGGACATCACAAAAAAAACTCAGCCTATGAAGTAAACTAGGGATCCTAGTTTACTTCACAGGCCGAGTTTTTCACAACAAAAAAAAACTCAGCCTATGAAGTAAACTAGGGATCCTAGTTTACTTCACAGGCCGAGCTTTTCACAAAAAACAAAACTCGGCCTGCGAAGTAAACTAGGATCCCTAGTTTACTTCACAGGCTGAGTTTTTTTTCGGCCCTAGTTTACTTTCGGGGATCCGACGGCCTAGATCGGCCCCGTTGATCCCACTTGAACCCCCTCTTAAATGCACCGTGTGATTTAGAGACGAGGGTTACCGTGGGTACTTTTTCTTTTTTCTTCCTTTTTTTTTTCCCTTTTTGGGTCCTTGCGCATTTATATATATATATATATATATATAAGCCTTTCTTCAAGTAGAGCCTTGATTACATCTCTGTGTTATTTTTAAGGTTATGATGAATACACACACACACACACACACACACACACACACAAGCTATGGTGAGGTTGGTTCGAGGGAAGAGAACGAGGTCCCATGTTCAATCTCTACTCATCACCACACAACATCCCCAAGTCCTTTCCCCAGATATGAATCCTTATTTGAGTACCATCTCCTCACAAAGAAATAAAAAGGGTTATGAGTAGATTTAAATACCTCTTCCTCACTCCCTTTCTGTTTGCGAAGCTTCATAGATAGCGAGTGGTTATGCATTTATTATTTCATGGTATATATATATACACCAATAGAGCCTTTGTGTTATTAAGGTTATGATGATTACAAACACAAGGTGTGGTGGGGTTGGTTTAAAGGAGAAAGCTAAGAAGACTGAGGTTCCATGTTCAATCCTTGCTCACCACACATCCCCAAGTCCGTCTCCTCACAAAGAAATAAAATGGGTTATGAGTAGATAGTAAGATTGCTTTTGGAAAGGGCCTCAGGAGACAGAAATCATGTTTTTGTTTTTAAAAGCTTTCGAGAAATGTGTAGGTTTTCCCTCAGCATTGTTTCTAATCTCCAAATAGGAGCTAGGAAAAGCATGCTTTGTATAAAAGAAGTATAAGCTCTTGAGAGACAAGCTTTGGCTTTGTATAAGACCCGCTCTTAGACAAACCTTCGGTGGCGGGTCAATTAGTGAATGGTCTAAATCGTTGCTCACATATGTTAGTGCCTATGACACATGCACATGCACATAGGACATGGGTCTGGCCCACTCTTGCGGGTCCCTCTGGTAGGCCACGGCGATGGCTCTCTTGCAGGTGGCCCACACATCCTTTGGTCCGTTTCCAAGCATCGCCTCCACGATGAGCTGCTCGCTTTGCTTTTGCTTCGCTTTGTAGCGGACCCTGCCCTGGATCAAGACCTATGCCTGGCTTGTAAAGATGGATGTGAAGTGGAACTGTTTGTAGTAGAGGAGAAGGTCATAGTAGAGGCTGTGGATTTGAATTCTAGGTAATGCCACATTTGATGGGATTGTGGAGAGCTGTGAGCTATTGTTTGCTATCCCAAGGTCATCAACTTGCTTGTAGAATAGCAAGAAGTGCAGGTTGTTGAATGCCCGCGCTTAATCTATAGAGGAGTTAATTAGTGAAGTATGCCCTTAAATGCTTCTATTTTCTCTATTAGAGAATCTATTTGATCAAGGTTTTTTGTAAATGTGCTAGAGAATGTAGGCACAACAGGGACATTTAGAAGTTACATCCTACAAATCATTAATGGCCTCTTGGAAACCCTTGAGTACATGCATGGTAAGGATCTCTTGCACAATGATCTGCATGACAGTAATATTCTTTTTCATTTTGATGAGAGCACAGGTAATGTTTATGTGGGGTTGGTAGACTGGGGTCGGCACAACATTATATCGCGAGTACAACAACGTTTTTTTGTAGCATTTTTGCAACGTTTTTGGAAGGAAAATATCGGGGATTTTCACAATGATGAGCAACGATTTATCGTTGCTTTGTAGCATTTTTTCGCTGCTAAGCAACACTTTTTGCAGCGAAATTTCATTGTCCCCAGCTGTGTGTAGAGCAGCGAAAAAATGCTGCTATACTGTAAAATTATCCCGCTCCTTTTACCACTGCGTAGTTTTATCTTTTGAATACAATAATCTTGTACTCTTAGTTTCTTTGTAGGTTTATGCCTTATCTATCACTTCTACCTCTCCTACCCTTTCCTCCTCAAGCTCAAGCAAGGTATGTCTACTCTTTTCATTTATCTCCTATGCGCAAACAAGCTTTCCATGAAAGCTTTCTTTTGAGTATTTTCTTTCTCTTTCCTCTCTTTTAAGTTTTTCTTTTCTTCTTTTTTCCTTCGTATTGAAGCTTAACCATTATGAGTACTTTCCCTTTTTTTGTTTTCCTTAATTAAGAGCGCTTAGGTGGAAGCAAGACTATAAACGGTACACCAAACCGCACCTTATGGACATGTTAGTAAGTGGCCTAACACATGAATCCAAACTATTTAAACATTTTATATGCATTAGGTTTAGTTCAAAAATTTTAAACGTTAGTTAATAGTTTACTTCATGTATTTGCTGTAGGAAAGCTTATATAAGAGGTTTCTTCCATTGGTATAACAATAGAAGGATACGGCACTCTAATTTCTACTACAAGATTAAGCATGTATGTAGAGGTCTTTGTGATTTTTCTATTTATTATTGTATGCCTGATGATATGCAAATGATAAGGAAACATTACAAAGAAATTGGTCATGGATGTTGTTATTAAAAAACATTTTTTTCAGGGGACTTGGTCAATTTTTCATCACAAGGAGGAGTGTCCTCTATTGTGAGGTCAATAGATGGTCCTTTTTTGGTGTGCATGGCATGTTGCTCCTTGTTTCACCTCCTACTTGAAAGACGTGATATTCTAATGAGATCTCTTTATTAAGAATGAAATTGGGTTCTTCTCCACGAGGTCTTACAGAGTTGATAGGTATCAGATCAGTAACATCTTTCAAAGTAGTTGGTAGCTCCGTTGCATGCGTCGAGCTGTGAACAAGCATGATAAACTCAGAGAGATGTATAAGGATATGACTCTAGATGAACTAAGGATATGACTCTAGATGAACTAAGCACTACACTCCTAGAAAAGTTAAAGGTAAAAGAGGTGAAGGACACACCCATGAACCAACATTTATATACTTGACCAAGAGTTGGTTTGGTGCTCAATATGCCGACAAAATCACACCTGCAATGAGTATCCTCAGTTGGAGGCCTTTCTCATTGATGTAGTATTGCGCACATTACATGCGACTTGGGAACTATGATACAAGTATGTTGTTTAGGCTAGACCTTAGGAGGAATTACTTTTATCATATGTATGAATCCTTAGTCTATTTTTGGGGACTTTTCATATCTTAGAAGTTAAAAAGTCGTTGGTTCTTGAAAAGGGAGAAGGCTTTTCAGTTATGGACGTTCTTGATACTAGGCGGATTTTCTGTGTAGCTATGGGACATTTCTGAATGCAAGATGCAGTTTGTCAGTCTATCTGTCTTATTCCTGTTTCTTGTACTTTGCATATTCAGTGTCTTTAGTGTAGATACAATGTAGTAGTGATCTAAGAGGAATGTGTATGTTTTGAAACTGAAGTTCTGTGTGTGTGAGGATTTTCTTGGTCTGACAAGAGTCATCTAAAATGACAGTTCCTATGTGACAATTTCCAGTGCAAAAACTACTTAGCTGCTATGAGCAAAAGTAAACACTGGCGATTCACGGTGGTTTCAACCACAATGGTTGATTAGGATGGAGCCTACAATAGGAGCATGCAAAGCAAATGTTGTAGATTCAGGCACTGCTGTGCAGATTCAGGTGCTGTTTCGAAATCAGATTCAGGAGGCGAAATCAAATTCAGGAGGCGAAATCAGATTTAGGAGGGGCAAAATCTGATTCAGACATAATCAAGCTGTGTAGAAGATTGAAGAAGAATCAGTTTGTCTATTTTTAAGAAAGGGTGTAATTCGAATGACGGTGCTTATGAAGGGTGTTCAAGGTCGAGTTTGCTTTCTTCTGTAAGGGGGATGAGTGCCAAGAAGATGCCGAGTAGCAGTTATGGTGGCGGTTACAATGGCAGTTATGGTTCTTGGAAGTCAGATGCTGAATGGTAATACATTATGGAGAATTCACAATAGCCTTCATATTCTTATTTTGTAAGATCAGTAGTAAGGCGGCAAGGTTCATAGCAAGGAGGATCATGGCGGATATTAGCAGTATGGCAGATTTTGACAGTGCAGTTTGACAACACAGTTTGATAGTTTTTTTGATTTGCAGACTGAATCTACTTTGTAGCCAGAAGGTAACTTTTATGGCAATTTTTTCAAGGAGAAATCATAATATTATCAATTTAAAATATTTCAATCAATTTAAGCAACCAATTAAATGAACTTTGTGGATCCCATACTATAGCATCCGTGGCTCTCCGTTTAGAAAATTTAATGGGTCTCGGATTGGTGTGGTGTATCTTTCTTGAGGGCTAAATATGATTGTTGTATTTTAATTATGTGAGTGTGTCATGGGGGGTAAGAAGAAGAAGAAAAAATGTGAGGTTTGCATGAGTCGGAAGCATGAGGTAGAGGATTGTCCATGTGCAATTGATGAGTGCTCAAATAAAGATGCATGTAGGAAATGGTGTATGGTTGATCTATGCACAAAGTTTCATAAAATCATCCATAAAGTGCATAAAGCATCATCTTGGGAGGAAATGGAGACTGCATTTGAAAGGTTGGCGGATTTTGAGGATGACTTAGTGAATGCATATGAATGGTTAGCTGATCACAAAGGAGACAAGCAAAGGTCATGTTCAAGTAGGAAAAGCATTGGGAAGTTACAAAGAGCATGTGAGAAGTTGAGAGATGCACATGAGGATGAGTTCAATGGGGAATCAAGTGATGATGATGACATTTGGGTTGGCATGGAGATTGAAATCCATCAAGTGGGGAAACCAAAGATGGAGGAGAAGGAGGTTGGCCAAGAGAGCCTAGAAGAGCCCCTATAGATACCCCTACTAACCTACCACTAGAGTATGCTCATGAAGTGGAAGAGGAAGATTCATTGCTCAACATTAGGTTACATGTCACTTGCATCTGAGGAATGTTGTGAGGAGAAGCAGATCATACATAGCAATGATGTTGTTCATGTCATTCAAAGGGCAATTGAAGAGGTAGATACCAAGATGAATGAAGAGGAGGATGTGATTCAGTTGTTTTTAGGTTCCATGGATGATGTGTGTGGAATTACAGATAAAGAATCAACTCAGGAGGAATTCCCGGAAATCAGATTTGCTGAAGAGGATTTTTTGGCAGATATGTTAGTTCAAGAAGAATTTCCACGAGAAAGATCCGCACAGGAGGATTTGCAACCAAAAGATATTACAGAATTGATATTTGAACCCTATAAACAGATTTTGCAATAAAAAAACTAGTGGAAGGAATTTTCAGCAAGCAGGTGTATTTTAGAGGAATATGGCGGAACAAGAGCAAAATCCGTTCTTGTACATCAAAGCATGGTTGTTGGGAGATAATTGTTATGGTCACATTTCAGGTGCTGCAAGAATACCAAAGGAGTTTTCACATGCTAATTTTGATAGTTGGTGGATTCAAGCGGATTTTTTGACTAATATAAGTGATATTGCGGATGATCAGGGATATCAGAATTTTAACTCTGAATGTTTTGAAGGACATATTTTGATGTCACAAGTTGATATTCAGCAAGGAGATGTTTCAGTTTTGCAAAGAATTTGAACAAGTGGATTGATTTTTGGTCTGAATCAAATACAGGTCTTATGGATCAAATTGAGCAGGAGGATTGTCAAGAGCAAGTTGTTACAGAGTACAAAGCAGGTTTGATGAATGTGAGGCAGGTTTTACCAATCTAATTATGTCAAAACAGGTGTGGAGGATTAGATCAGATTCAAGGCAAAATTATGATGCAGAATTTTTATATGTTTTGGAAGTGTTATCTGATTTGACAGTCAGGTTTCTTTCATTCTGTTTGACAAGGGAGTATGGTCCAATTTTCAAAATGTGGAGGAAGCATATTTTCAATGTCAAGGTAGGAAGTCAGATCAACAAAAATGCAGCAGTGTAGCAGATTAGTCAGAAATCAGTGGAGGATTATGTTGCAAATGGAAAGTTGGTAGATAGCGCCGTGAGGACGATGGGCTTCCTCGTACCAATCTATTTCCAATCGAAAAAAAAAGAGATAGTAATAATAATAAAAGGAATAACTTGGACGGCGGGTCCTGTGTCTCCGGGGGCTACACAAAACCATGCTATGTGAACACACCGGTGATTCGAAGAGAAGGCAAAACAAAAGGATTGATAAACACGAAAAAGCGTGACCCCGAGTTTTGGAATTTTCTACGATAGAGGCGGGAAAGAAGAAAACTTTGGACATGTAAGATTTCAAAGAGGAGGATGTTTTGATGACATTTATGCTGATTTTGTTTTATCTTTTCAAGATTTTTTGCCTATTTAGTTTACGGATCAAGGGATTGTGGGTCCGATGTCAGCCTTTGGCTCAAGCCACTGAGCTGTGCTAGGTGTTTAGGCTAGACCTTAGGAGGAATTACTTTTATCATATGTATGAATCCTTAGTCTATTTTTGGGGACTTTTCATATCTTAGAAGTTAAAAAGTCGTTTGGTTCTTGAAAAGGGAGAAGGCTTTTCAGTTATGGACGTTCTTGATACTAGGCAGACTTTCTGTGTAGCTATGGGAGATTTCTGAATGCAAGATGCAGTTTGTCAGTCTATTTGTCTTATTCCTATTTCTTGTACTTTGCATATTCAGTGTCTTGAATGAGTGTAGATACAATGTAGTAGTGATCTGAGAGGAATGTGTATGTTTTGAAACTGAAGCTCTGTGTGTGTGAGGATTTTCTTGGTCTGACAAGAGTAGGAGTCATCTAAAATGATAGTTCCTGTGTGACAATTTCCTGTGCAAAAACTGCTTGGCTGTGAGTAAAGTAAACATATGTGTAGGTACACAATAGATGCAAGCACCTCAAGTACCTCAGTTGCCTTTCTACATGAAAACAACTAGTTTTACCTATGCAAGGGCTTGTGCTAGGGGTAAATTTGTTAAATGTGCAAAATTAGGTGAGGTTAATGTATAGAGTACCCAAAGTACCTATACCATTGCTTGTTCTATCACCACAACCATACCACACCACAACACCTCAAATAACATTAGCTAATCAACTGATCAACGAGGTGAGGTTAATGTATAGGTACCCAAATTACCTATACCATTAATTGTTCTATCACTTCAAGTAACATCAGCTATACATTAACCTCAAATTTTAAACGTTACTTAATAGTTTGGGTACCTATACAATGATCATTTCATTAGCTGATGTTATTTGAGGTGTTGACAAAAAAGATGAGTAAGTAACATGGAAGGAAACCAAACCATTGAGCCCCGAACATTGAGGGGAGTGGGTGAATACCCAAATGCTCAGAAGGAGATAAAAATGCTACACAAACTATGTTCAAGAAAGCCAAAATCTGATTAATGAATGACTGCAAGTTAGTCAGGCTATTGACTGCAAGTTAGTTAGGCTATTGAAATAGTCTATCCTATGCAAAATACCAAACGGTTGAAAATGTGCAAGAGACTACTTCAGATCACAGTGAGGGTGAAATCAACTCGATAGAAGAGGGAGGCAACAACTATTTCGAGATGAGGGAGGGAAATATCCTCTTTATGATTTAGGAAACCCTATTCTATGTTGAGATTCCTAATATGGGATTGATCATGGTGATTAGAAACATAGATTAACTAAGGTGGGTTATACCACACCAAAAACTTCATGAGAGAGAGAGAGAGAGAGAGAGAGAGAGAGTAGCACACTCAACACAAGATCTCTATTGCATATGCTTGTAAACCATGCAATGAGGCTGCTAATATAGATATCCATTGACCCATCCAACTAAATTACATGTGGCACTCTCTTTTCCACATGAGTGGCCACAACTCAAACCACACAATATCTATCACTTTAGAGTGCTTTCCCACACACGCATAAACCAAGCTTACATAAATGCAGTAGGGGGCAGCATGTTGATGCATTGAATGCTCTCCCGTGTGCGTGGGACCCTCTTCGGCTCTCAATTCTGAATTTTCCTTCTATTTTCCTCTCGCGTGTATAAACATCTCTTAAAAAAGCTCATTTTTATTAATGTTAATCATAATTAGATTATAATTTAAAAGATTAATTTTCCGGATTGAAGAGTTAGCCACCAATTTTAATACTTCTTTTGGCATAATTAATGTCCATTAGATGATATGCATTGATTTTTATGATCAACTATGGGTTTTATGGATTCGAGGAGCTTCTATGCTTTTATCCATGGTTTTATAAGGATCTTTTGAACTTTTGGGATAGTTTCATGTGCTTTGAAGGTAGCATTTGCCTTCATTTTTTGCACATAATTTTGGAGTATATTCCTTGTACTCTTGTACATATTCCAACTCAGATACCTAGTTGCTTATGTATCTAGGTGAGTTATTTTTCTACCCTAACTTTATTGTTTATTGGGTAGTTATCATTAAAAAGGTGCCAATAATTCAAAATTCTTTTCTAATGATATACTCGGAAAGAGTTATTCCTTGATGTGATCTCAGGAATATTGAGACAGGTTTTAGTATGTGAAAGTCTAGGATAAGGCCATCTTATTCCTTTTATATAGGATTTTATTCATATTTCCTAGACGGCATACTAGGGAGTTTCAAATTGGTAAGGTATGTATGGGTGGTATCATGGTGGTATGGGATGCTAGCGATCCCTCACATATATTATCTATGGGATAATTGATGAAAAATAGGTAGAGGGAGAGGAGACACATACACAGGAGCAAACCCTAATGTATTATCAAACCCTAACCAGAGGGAAGCCATCTCCCTTCTCACACAATGCATAAAGCCTTAATCCATAATCTACAACACACTACATGTGTTGTGTCCACACATTGCTAACCCCCTAGCTAATGTCCACTCACTCTGTGACGAGATGGACGTGGTCATTTATGTCTCACATGTTACTACCTAACATGCCAGCACATAGTGCAACTGGCACAAGCTGACATCGAGCTTGAATCTCAACAGCCCCTCTCAAGCTCATGTGATGTACTGCCATAGATGAAGATGTAGATGAGCTTGGGCTATCAAAGCTCTCAACACTCCCCCTCAAGCTCATCCCATGTACTCCCAACATAGTACGGAAGTACTCAAACTTCTCCCTGCTAAGTGGCTTTGTAAAGATGTCGGCCACCTGCTCTTCAGTCTTCACATACTGCAAATCCATTGTACCATCCAACACTTTCTCTCTGACAAGATGATAGTGGACCTCTATATGTTTGGTCCGTACATGAAAAACTAGATTCTTGGCCAACTGTATGCTGCTCATGTTATCACAATGAATGACAACCTTGCCATAGGCTCACCCAAATCAGCCAAGAGACTCTTTAACCATACTCCTTCACATGTAGCAATGGTTGCACCCTTGCTGCTCCAACTCACCACTGCACTGCCAAATGTAGTAGACCTCCTGTCAACGAGATACGTGCCCAATTTGTGTCTGTGTAGCCATGTACATCCAAGCCTTTACCATGCTCATAAAGAAAACCATAATGTGCAGTGGTCTTTACATAGCACATAATGTATCTCACTGCATCCAAATGAGGTTTTCTGGGGCTTTGCATAAATTGGCTTACCAGCCCCACAGCATAACTGAGATTCGGGCGTGTGATAATCATGTAAATAAGACTGCCAACCATCTTTCTATACATAGATGGATCATCCAACTCTTCACCAAAATCAGCCCCTGCAGCTTCACATTCTTCTCCAAAGGTGTACTCATTGGCTTACACCTTGTCATCCCATATTTTGCCAACATATCCAATTCATATTGGCGTTGCACTAACCATGTCCCTGCATGGTCTTTGATCACTTCAATCCCAAGAAAATATCTCAATACACCTGTCTTTCATATCAAACTGCCCACTCACAATGCCTTCTTGATATGCATAACATCTGTAGCATGATCTCTTGTGACAATCAAGTCATCCACATAGATGACAAGTTAGACAATCCCATGATCTGTTTTCTTCACATAGAGTGAAAAATCTATTGAAGAAACCTGAAATCCAAGGGAGATAAGATATCAGCTTATCTTATCACTCCAAGCATGAGGTGCTTGCTTTAAACCATATAATGCTTTCCTTGATTTGCATTCATGAGTGGGGTACCTCGGGTGTACATATCCTTCTGGCTATGCCATATAAACTTCCTCTTGTAAATCACCATTTAGAAATGCATTTTTCACATCCATTTGATGCATTTCCCAACCATTTGCTGCAGCCATAGCCCCAATGACTGCTCTCACTGTTCCCATCTTTGCAACTGGACTAAATGTTTCATCATAGTCCAAGCCTTGGATTTGTGCATAACCCTTAGCTAACAACCGCGCTTTATGGTGCTCAATGGAACCATCTGATTCACATCACATTACATCTTATCCATTCACTGACATCGACATCACATCCTTTCACATACACATCCACATCCATTCTTTCACATACACATCCATATCCTTCCATTATATCTTATCACATACACATACACATCCATTCTTTCACATAGACATCCATTCTTTCACATACACATCCATATCCATCCTTCCACATACACATACACATCCATCCTTCCATTACATCTTATCCATTCACTCACATCGACATCACATCCTTTCACATACACATCCACATCCATTCTTTCACATACACATCCATATCCATCCTTCCACATACATATCCACATCCATTCTTCCACATACACATCCACATCCGTTCTTCCACATCCATTATTCTTCCACATACACATCCACATCCATTCTTTCACACATCCATATCCATTCTTCCACATACACATCCACATCCATTCTCATTACATCACATCTTATCACATCCTATTTTCATCTTGTCACATCCCATACACATCTTATCACATCCATTCACATTCTATCACATCTCATCACATCCATTCACATTCTATCACATCCCATACACACCTTATCGCATCCTGTTTTCATCTTATCTCATCCAATCACATGCTATTCCCATTTCATAGCTTTTTCTAGGTTGATCCTGATAATGAGACTTTTTCTAAAATTTTACCAATTGCTTGGCCTAATTGAAGGTTCTTTTTCTCGACGACTAGTTCCATATTAATTCTCAATTTCTCAATTGAATTATATTCAATATTCCTCTTTTGGAATAGAAGAATTCATGGGATTTACAAAACATATTTTTACTTTTGATAAATAATCATAAATTGAATTATACAAAAATTTTCTCTTCTTCCCATTTAATTTCTTAGATCTCAATTACCATGGAAATTCCTCTTTTTGTATTTAATTAATTGCATTCCAATGTCATGGGTATTACTCTTTTATCATCAATTAGTTCTCATAAAAAAGTAATTTCATCTAAAATAAAATACCCATAAATTTAATATGCTAGGAATTTCTCTTTTCCCATCTAAATGATGTTCCAAATGTCATAGGAATTCCTCTTTTAATATTTAAATATTTTTCATAGATAAAATAAATTTATCTAAATTTTATCTTTAGATTTAATTAAAATACTCATTAATTCCAATATGCTAGGAATTTTTATTTTCTCATCTCAATGATGGAATTTCAAATGTCATAGAGGAATTTCTCTTTTAATATTTAAATATTTCTCATAGATAAAATAAATTTATCTATATTTCATCTTTGAATTTAATTAAAATACTCATTAATTCCAATATGCTAGAAATTTCTCTTTTCCCATCTCAATGATGGAATTTCAAATGTCATAGGAATTCCTCTTTTAATATAAAAATGAATTATTAGAAATTTCTCTTTCGCTAATTACTATTTATGCATAAACATTAAAAATCAAATTTTCCATGATTATAATGAGAATCATTCAATTAATCTAGGATGATTAATCCTAGAATATGGTAGGAAGTCCTCTTTTCATAATATGAATGAAAATGATTTATGTGTTAATTTTTTAGAAATTTTGCCATAACTCTGCTACTATTACTGATAATTCTCAATAATTTTGAAAGCATAAAGTTTAGTAATATTATATGATAGAATAACCATTTATTGGATCACTATCCAATTATGGACTTGATTCCTAATTTTTTCATAAATTAAATAGCATAAAAGCATTAAAAAGCCACTTATTTGGCCTCAATTTGACAAGCATAGAAATTACTTTTAGATTAGAGAAATGCTTCATGAGAAGCTTCATTTGAATATAGAATAGGTCATAGGAATGACCATTATTTGAGGGAGAGACAGACATGCTTTAAAAAAACATTTAATTTAAGCATAAATAAAAATTTATGCTTAAATTAAACATTTAATTTAAACATAAATAAAAATTTATGTGTTTTATCACTACAATTCATTAAAATTGTATTAAAAAGCCACTCAATTCAATGCTTCTCAAGCTTGAGAGGGGTTGAGAAGAGAGAATCATTTGGAGATTTAAAAAAAAAGACCATAAACCCCACTTTACCTCCTAGATTGCTTGATTCTTTGATCAAAGTAGAGGCCCCCAACCAATCAATTGGTTTGTTATGTTGATGAAGACTCCAAGGAAGATTGAAGATAGAGAGAAGCTCCAATCTCTTCAATTTGTAGTGGATTTTTAGAGGATAATAGAAAATATCATTATTTCAGTATAATACTGGCATGATATAGTTCTCATATTTTTTTACAAAGGGCTAAGGATCTATTTATAGGTGAGGGAGGCCTCTAACCAAGTCCAACTATTTATAGGTGAGGGAGACCTCTAACCAATTCCAACTATTTATAGGTGAGGGAGGCCTCTAACCAAGTCCAACTATTTATAGGTGAGGGAGGCCTCTAACCAAGTCCAACTAGTTTCTAGAATTTTCCAGGTTCAGTTTGGCTGAATTTGGACAGTTTAGCTCCCTTTTGATTTGGTTTGACCCAAGAGAGAGGGGAGATAAAAATATCACAATATTTTTGAGTTTAAAACTCCACCACACATGTGAAATAGGCACCTCCTTGAAGAGCCCCCTCTCCTTACCAAGGTGTCAAAATTGAATCATTATATCCAAAATATCTCATTTTTTAAGTAATATTCATAGTTTTTTACTAATAAACCTTGTCCTTAGTCAACTCTACATCTTATGTGAGTATTTACTCATTTTTGGGAGTTTTTCTTTTAATTCTTCAATTTATCTCCTCCCTATATTTGGATTAATCTTATTGGTCCATAGGAACCTTAATTGGAGCATAATTCAAAAATTTTAAAAAATCTGGACCCTTAGGCTAAGGTCCTTTTTACCTATTTTCAATTAATTCCAATTGCACATCAAAAAGTTCTTTTTGAATTTCTATTTTAGGAAAAACCATTTTAGACACTAGGAGGATTTTTATATCCAAAAATATCTCTGTGCGCTTTTGCCGCACAGGTCGTAGCTGGGGACTTGCGCCGCCGGACACCGTATGCGAGCCACGAATGGCTGCAAGCATACAACCAGGGAAGGAAGCTCAAACAGAATGCAAAAGGTGTGTCACTAACCGCTCAACCGCCGCCGTGAAGAATTCCCGCGTCGCAGCCGTGAAGAAGGAGCCGCCGTCACCGCTCTACTGCCTCTCCGCCGTCGTGCCTCTACACAGTGCTCGATCGCTCTCTCTCTCTCTCACACACACGCAGGAGAAGGAAACCAAAGAGATAAGGCAAGAGCACTCTTGTATTCACAACACATGAGAATGAGGATTTTAGGGTTACATTTGACTCTTATAGGTGACTTGGCCGTTCACACTTGGGCGCCCATACATGGCCGGCCGATCCTAACCCTTATCCTACTGATATTCAAGGTGCGTCTCTCATCGGCGATCACCCAATCCCTTCATCCTTAACATATGGGGCCGACAAGCCCGGTCCATGACTCAGAATATTTAAATTAATGACGTAAAACATAATACGTCTCAATGTTTGTCATAGGTTAACATGCCCCCCTTCCTGATGTAGATTCCGTCCTCGGAAGCTATGGTATGGTAAGCTCGAGAGGGTTGTTGTGGTAGATCGTCTGCAAAACAGGGAAGTAGAGTGAAAGTATGCTGGAATTCAAAAGATATAAAGTGTATAAATTCAAGCATGTTAGACCACAATGGATGTTGCTATGAGAACTTAGTTTAAGGGTCACATGAATGAGCTAGTGTAGCAAATTAACAGGAGTTTAAAATTATTGAAAGTAATTCAAGTGTTAGCAAGGTGGCAAAGGTTAATCAAGGTTTATAACTAGCCTAAGTCAAGGAAAATAACCAAGCTTAATAAATAAACAGATGACCACACTGTGTTGCTTTTTTTTTTTTAATGCACGTGACAATTTTTACACACAATGGCGACCTTCCTAAGGCAAAACTAACATCGATCCTGGTACCATGTTTAACACAAGGCATTATCCAGGAATCTATTAGCTCACTTTAGGCAAGGCTACCCCCTACCAACCAAGGCATCGGTCTAGAGTAGAATACTCCTCGCCTACCAAGTATCAATAAGGCGATAGGCCAACATTAAAGCACATCATAGACTTGTATTGCCATTTATTGTAGGCTTTTTTTTTAATCTATTTCTTTTGATCTTTGCTCCTGAACTATAATTTGTCTTGCATCCTTTCGACAAAGGGGTAATAGCTATGTCCTAGAGGTCAACACACACATAGCCAGGTGTCAAACATTAAGATGGTTTGACCCTAGACCTAAGACAATCGTATTCCAAGGTTAACTAATGATGTCATGCTGCCTAGGAATATTTCCAATAAAGTTAAGCTCATTAATGATTTACACTAGCATGCAAGCAACTTCAAAAACTAAGTAGTACATTGACAATTTCCATGTGGTCATGCATTATAGTTTATGCAATTAATTGAACAGTAAAAACGAAAGAGAGTGGGTATGGAAGAATTACACCTGTAGTTGGAGATCTCCTTGATTTGACGAGACAGCTTGCAATTTGATGTAGATATATTTTGATGAACGTTGCGGCAGTCTCAGGACTTGAAAGCGAACCCACCTCAAACTTTTCAACCTGTACAATAAACTAACAAGCACTATACCTCGAGAGGCACATCAGTGTGAAAATTTCAAGACTTGTTTAAGGAATCTAAACTAGAAAAAACTTGAAAACACTAACCTACCTACCAGTCACCACACTACTACTGAGGATACGGTAAGAGGATGTTGTAGAGTCCTGGCTCTAGCCCTAAGGCTAAACCTCTATCCGCATCATCCAAATAAATAAAGTCAACCTCAGTAGTGCCATGAGTTTCATCCGTCCATTCATCATTGTCAGATATTTCCTTTTCATTTTCCCATCCACATAAACTCATCAAAAATGTAACCATGCGAGGATAGTTATCTTGTGGAAAAGGAAAGCATTGGGCTATCAGGGATATGTCCTCTACGGAGTAGGGGTCAATCATGGTCAATAGGCGAATTAGCCATTCTAATTCCTCAACATTTTCCTCTCTGGCTAATACATCTATATGATCCCATTCAGTTTTAATTACAGGATAGCACATGTGAAATATCTGAGAAAGGTACAGATGATACCTCTCACCAAAGGTAGGAGTGGATGAAGTGTATGATGATCGGGCATTTGCCATATCTGCAAACACAGATATAGCATCAGTAGGTTTATGACAGGTCAATCTAGTTCTTGATTGTATACGGATATTTCTCTTGTTTTTGTGCTCTTGCTCTTTTTACTATTTTTTGTTTTTCTTTTCTTTGTTTTTTTTTTTTAAAAAATGTATGAAGCTATATATATACATCCCCTTGAATTTGGCAATTACATGGTCAGGGGAGAAGGTTAAGGAGGAAGCATTAGAATGTCGAGCGTGAGTACATGCTCCCCCTTTCCTTGAGTAGATCATATTATTTGCAATGATGTTGCAGCCTCTTGGAACCAATTTGTCCAGCGGGTCATAAGTTGTGATGTGGGCAGATAGCTTTTTATGACCCTTGTGGCCACATCCAATTGCAGAGATGGTAGTGTACGCTCCCATTGACGAATGGAGGAAATGGTTTCCGACGATACTATTACAAGGGGAGACGTAGACTCATCGGTTTTTTGTTGGGTGTTGACAAGAGTAGGTGTAGAGCATGTAGAAACTTCTATATGAGTGTGTGCCTGGCATGAGGAGCTAGAAGCTTCATGTGGCTCCCCCCTTCCTGAGCTAGGTGGTAATGATCAATATCGTTTGGGAATCCAAACTAACTCTGGAAGAAGTGGTGCGGAGCACTCTATTACCTTTCCCTTACCACGGTCTTGAATTGTCATTGGGGCTGCAACAATTGGTTTGCAAGGTTTTACAGGTGATGTAGAGGGATTCAACTTATGTTTAGGGACCCAAATCTGGTCATTCCCCTCGTAGTACCCTTGGGCTACTAAGAATTTTTTAGGGATCCATCGTGATGTTACATTGCCCTTTCTCGGGTGGGTAGCTGTTTTCTTCCTACGAGGCTTCTTGGTGGCTGAACGAGATTGAGCAGGGGAAGTAGCTGTTAACGAAGCTTTGGGGACCCATTTGTATGTACTCTTTGGCATAGTAAGCGAAGCTTTAGGGACCACCTTGCCTGTTTCCACTCTTGGCGTTGAAGCATTAAATGGCAAACAATCAAAGATGGTTTTGCCACTGGACTTTGTGAATTTTCATTATCTAATATTTGAGTGGATGACTTAGGTGCGGGATTTTGAGCGGTCAGACCTAGTGTTGGTTCTTGCATCGTGACTCGTCTGGTTGCCCAATCGATATTGCATTTGGTGGCCATCATCCATTTGCGCCCTAAGTTTACAGTCCCTTCCATTGTACCAGCAGGCATAACCAAAAAGCTTTGAATTATGGTTCCCTTGTCATAAGCAACCGGAGTGTGCAGAATTCCTGAGACAGGGGTTTTCTTCTTGTTGATTCCTTGAACTATATGCCTCCTTGCCTGCCACTCTTTCAAGCACATGTTCAGAATATGGCAAGGGGTAATGATCCCTTCTGGTGGCTGCATTAACCTTTTTGAGATCAACGCACACTCTGAGATTCCCATTCTTCTTTGGCACGATGACTATCCGAGAAACCCATTCTAAGTGCTCAATTGGGTATATGAATCCACATTTTATCAGCTTTTCAATTTCCTCTTGTACAATCTTTGCATACTTAGGATTCATTGGGTAGGGACGTTGCTGGACTGGCTTAGCAGTGCTAATCATTAGAATCGTGTGTTGCACCACCGAGGGTGGAACACCCTTCATATCATGATATGTCCAAGCAAATATGTCCTTGAATTCTTTAAGAAGCTTCGTAAGTGCAGCTTCTTCCGCCTTGGTGAGGTCTTGAGCAATAAAAACTGGTTTAGACTCCTCACCCGGATCTGCTAAGTCTATCTCCTTAACTACCGCAGGGCCATCGTAGATAATGCTACTCCCATTAGTAGGCATTCGTTGGGCTTTTGTGTAGACTACTTTACGTTCCCCTGTGGTGAATGATTTGAAATGCTCGGGTGCGGGGTGTAAGTCTACTGGTTCTTGTTGTGCCCGGTTTTTTTCTTTTAATTCCACCTCCTTTTATTGTTGAGCCAACTCTTGGTTTTGCCGCCTTCTTGCAGTACGACTTAGTTTTGGCTTCTCTTCGATTTCTAATTGGGCGACGTCATGAGGTTGCGGAATACATCACATGACACTTTGGAGGTATTGTCCCCAATTATCCGCTATCTTCCGATGAGCGTCAATGGCTCCTACATAACTAAGCCATTCTGCAGTGGATCTCTCCTTATTTATTGTAGTTCGTACATTAGCTCGATAGCGTTGGCGCTTATGTCTCGTTTTCTTCTTACCAAGTTTTTTATTTCTGTTTCTATCAGATTCGAACTCACTTGGTCGATCTTCACTTTCGGATGAGTTGCATGAGGTCACTGTCCTAGGCCTTGAGCACCTTGCTTCCACATTTGGGTGAATATTTGATTCATCACCCCCATCAAGAGTTTGTTCTTGAGATTCATAGTCAGAGTTACATTGGTCAGAGTCTTCGCTACTGTCAGTTGAGTTTGCCACTTTCTTGCCATCAGGAGTCAAGTGCATAACACCTATCATGTTTATTGGCACTAACGGTGACATATCTTGCCCCTCAGGTGTTACCCAGCTTGTGCCTCTATTTCCCCATTGGTCTATGGTTGCCGCTAGGTGTACCCAATCCACGTTATCTGACTCAGTCATACCTGGTAGGACATCCATATAAGGAGAATCTTTCCCATCATCAGTCTCTTTTTTGCATTTATAGCAATACCTTAATGGGGCGGAATGAACAGTGGTATCCGATCGATTATCGATGATAACCTTGCTTCCTAAAGGATGTGCACGACCATTCTCAAGATCAACTCGAATGACAGAGTCCTGGAATTGTAGATAGACATGGTTTTTCGACCAGTCATGCACCATTTGTGCTTCCCTCATGAAAGGACGTCCTAAGATCATTTGATATGACATAGGATGCTTGGAGAAATCCATTACAATGAAGGTATGTTTTACCTTGTATCCCAGGACCTTGATCTTAAGGTCCCTTAACATCCCAATAGGTTTAGCAATAGTTCCGTTTGCCATCTTAACCACTATGTTTGTGACTTCAAGGTGAGGTCTTCCCATGGATTCCCAATAGTTTTTAGTCACAATGCTCACTCCAGCACCACCATCAAGGATTCCCTTTAGAGTTAATCCCTTGGTAGTAATGGGGAGGGTGGCATTAGATTCGTCCCCTTCAAAGTACTGACCCAACTTGTTCACAGGTATTTCAACGACCGAATCTTCATCTAGGTTGGGTTGTAGATCCCAATGTTCCTCCTCATCTTGAAGCGTGTCGGCTCTATCCATATTTGCAAATTGTGGTAGCCCCGCCTTTAGTTCTCCTTTGAGAAATGCCCGAAGAGCTAAGAATAGCTCAGGATCTCCATATAATTTGGATATGATCGTGGTTCTGATTTCAGAGGACATGAAATCCATTAGCTTGGACACATTCAACGGTACTTTTCGAGATATCGCCCCTTGACTAGGAACTGGTGAAGATGGAATCACTTCCTCTTCAATGGGGTCAGGCATTCCCTCACTAAACATTCTTTCCAGCAAGAAGGGTGTTTGCCCACTTTCGGATGTCCTATCCTCACTTTCTTCCCGAATGATACTAGGTATAGCTAACGGTTTATGGTTCCTGTGAGGCTAAACTTGCATAGGAAACACTGTGTCTGGAATTTTGATTTTTCTCGGGTTTGGCTCCAGTTCTCTTTGTGTTTCTTCCACCAAACCCCTTAAGTGTTGCACTTGTTCAATCTCCTCAATTGGGTTTGGGTAAGTTCCAATCTTTTTCTTGAGGGTTTTTGGCCCACGTGGCTTGTCTTGGGGTCTCAGTCAGTTTGGGTGGTCGAGAGGGCATTAACTAACTTGGTTGTGGGGCTGAGGAAGTTTCCTTCTGTTTTCCCTTATTTATGTACTCACTTGATTCTCCTTCGTTGAGCTCCCGAGTGGGTTCCTCCCTTAAGGTAGTGGCTTTGGTCCCCATGGTTTCTATAGAATCAGAATCATCTTCAGGATCATTCATATACACGGGGTCGTCTCCTGTCCCTATGTTAGTCTTTGAACTGGGCTTGGAGCTCGTGGCATTAAGCGATCTCTTTCGTCGTGTTTTCTTTTTCTTTTCCTGAGCGATTGATGGAGTATCCCTCTCTTCAAGAATGTAGTTTTGATTTTGAAGCATTGACCGTGTAACTACATTCGCGGGTACAACGGGTGTGGTTCCTCGTGCTTGGTTGGTGACCTCAACCAAATTCAATGGCGTAATCTTGGGTGCATTAGGATTATGTGGACATTGAGCGATCAAATGATCTATGCCACAACGATTACATGTAAGTACCGGCATTCCCGATGTGCTCCCTTGATTTGGTTGCATATGAGTAGCGATCTTCTGTAGCCTATTAGGGCACTCTGCTACACGATGCGGTCCACCACACTCGTAGCATTGAAGAGGTGGTCTCCTCACCAAGGTATTAAGGTTTTGCCCTCTTGTGGCGAGAGCAGCCGCTTGATATACAGGCTTGACTTGCCCGAGATGATCCTCCATGTAGTACTGGGGAATCATTTCAAACGTATCAATCCCATATGGAGCAGTGGGGTCTATCTCCTCATCATAATCCCCACACGCACTATGTGATTCACAACCCATCTGGTTTATAGGAGTAATCCTTGGGATGTGGAGGTTGTGGTCCTAGCACTGGCGGTGGTAACGGCACAGACTGGACTACATTCGGATTCCTTGGAACTATGTGCTGTGACGGTTGCTCGACAGGTTGTGTAGGCATTAGCGCGGGTACTTGAGGTGTGTTTGACCAGGCTAGTGGTGCCTGATTTCCTAACATCCGCTTAAGTACTAGGCAATCCTTAGATTGATGGCCGTACTTACCACATGCATTGCAATTCCCATTGAATTTGACTCTGAATGTGGGACATTCACTCGTGCTATGTGGTCCTAAGCACACCGAACACCATTGTTGCTCTCTCCTTGGGTACATATGGCTATTCTGAGGAGCTCGATTACCCCTAAAGTATTCTTGGAGAGCCTTAGTAAGGTCGGTCACAGACATTTCAGATATCTTGGGCTCCTTGGCAATAGGTTTTACCGTCATTGGCTCGTGCCCAGATACTTGCGAACTAACGGATTTTGTTTCTGAAGACACCTTTTTACCTGCAATCATCAAGTTGTCTTCTAACTGGATTGCATTGGCAGTGACTGCTTCCCACGTTGTAAGACCTCTAATGACTAGGCCATTGTATATATCCTCGTGGCGCAATCCTCGGATGAATCTATCGAGTAGTTGGTTATTATTGAAGCGCTCATCGGGAGTGCAGCGAGAATTTAGATGCTTCAATCGACTTATAAAGTCTCTCACTGACTCCCCTTCCTCGCGTTCAGCTTTTTGGAGTTGAGATGCTACCCCCCAAAGCACACCCTCACGTATGTATTCTTTCAAGAACAATCTCTTGAGAGTGGGATAGTGAGTGCGCTCTTCAACCCTTAAGGTTTGATACCAATCTCCGGCCTTCCCACTCAAGGTTAAGCCTAAGGCTTTACACTTATGCAGCTCATTGTGCTCTTCTAAGGAATCACACACATGTTCGAAGACTTCAATGTGCTTCCTAACATCCTCGTTACCACTGAAGTTTTGAGTGAGCTTAGCCACTTGTACTGCCTTGCTTCTAGGTTCTCTCTCAGGCATGCCCCGCATGTTTTCCACAATAGATTGTCCGATCGTCTGAGCAAACGCTGCAAGATCACCTAGGTGAGCAGGCATAGCTAGTGGAGGCACTTCTAGGATAGCCTGGCTGATAGGAGTTGGCGTTGGTCTGAGTATGTTGGCAAATGACATAGGATATATGTGGCTAGGCCTAGCTCCTCTTGGATAAGGGTTGTGATAAGGCAGTCGTGGAGCATACGCCATTGGCATACTAAGAGGCGTAGGAGCTACATGAGCATGAGTAGCGATAGTTAGGTACATAGGGTTGATAGGCACTGGCACACACTGTTGTAGGTACTGTTCCACTAGGTAGCAGTGTCATACTAACTACAGTGGTAACAGATGCGCTTTCTGTCATGCTTATTGGGGTAGGCATTGTGGATTCCCTAATGGAAAGTTGAGCCAAGGTTGGGAAGCTAAAGTTACTGCTCGTGGGCTCAACCTGCATTGAGACTCCAGGCGAAACAACATACGAAGGGTCTATGGGACTCATCGAGGGAGTCTCCAATTGTGATAGGGTTGGTTGTTTGGCCTTGCCCGTATCCAAAAATCTCATAGGGCCAGTGGAAACTAGGTTCACTCCCCTATTTTGCCTCTCAAATTGGATAATTCTATGAATAACCTCACATATCATGTGTTGTTGCTCTTCTAGATTAGTGGCGCTAGATGTAGATCGTAGGACTTCTAACCAACCTACATGGTATGTGTAACCCGTGTATAGGTCCGTTAGAGTTTCTGTATGTAGATCTTATTCCCAATTTTCATTGAGAAATATCCCATCTAGACTTGGTGGGTCAAACGGTTCTCTTGAAGTGGATGCAATGTCACTTCTTATGGATTGTCTTCTAGGGACCTATACTTTAGGAGGAGCATCGGAAGGTGGTAGCTCAGTAGGGCCCTCATTAAACGAAGTGGGTAGAATATCCACATGGACACTCTTTGGGAGGGTAGTGTCTACATAAGATGTGAATGGCGAATCCACTACCCCTCCTTCTTCATTTACTTCGCTCGTCGCATGTTCAGAGCGTGTAGCTCTACTAAAGGTCTCTATTAGACGACTAAACATGCTAGATCCGGGTTGTGGGGCCCAACCTGGCATGTTTTGGCTTGTCTCCTCAGGGTTCTTGGTAGGGTGCCCTTCCATGGCTTCTGAGTCAGAGGACGAGTCACTATCCACTAGTCGTGGATCTTGGGTTGCACTCCCTTGGGTTCCAGCCCGAAGGCCAAGATGCTAACGTGGAAGGATGGTGTGAGCTTGCGTAAACCGAAACACTTTCTAGTGGTTCAGGCTCTAGCACCCAACCAGAACGTAGATGCATGTGACGTGGGTACCCTACGTGCGTTGGTAACTACCCTTGAAACTCACACAAGTGGTTTCTTAGATGTTTCGCACCCCGTTTTTACTTGTTTTTAGATTGTTTTTAACTCGTTTTTGACCCCCTCGAACTTGGACTAGGGCGTGTGATAGCTCGAAATGAGCGTATCGTTTAAAGGGTCCTAGCGTGCTTTACAGCACCATGTTTGCCTATCCAGAGCTCCTGTGGTCCTCAAAACAGTCCGTTTCCCTATGGGGGAAGGGGCAAAAGCCTATTGGCTTGTGGAGGAAAGGGTGAGGGCTTTATCCCACATGCTCACTTTCTCCTTTGGGAGTGGGCGACATATAGGGCACAACTTCCCATAAGCTCTCACTTGAAAGAAAGCTATGGAGGCTCACTCTCCTATATATATATATCAAAAGACCGAGACCGAGGCCGGGGGTCGTGGGTCAATTGGGGTTCTTTCTTTTCAAAAAAAATTTCTCCAATTAAAAAATCTTTCCTCTCCACACGTTTGGTTCTTTCTTTAAAAATAAGTTTTAATTTTTTATTTTCTATTCATTTTCTATTTTTTTTCTATTTTTTTCTATTTTTTTAATTTTTATTTTTGATTTTTTTTATTTTTTTGAGATAAGTTTTCTAGGGTTTCTTTAGGCCGCGGCACAGTTCGCACAGAGCACAGGTCTAGGGATTCAGAAATCCCCCCTCACACACAAAAAACCAGATAACAGAATGCACGCCCACACGCGGAGCGGAAAAATAACAAAAGAAACACAAATGCAGAAGACAAATTGCAGAAACAGAGATTGAAAACCACAGAAACACCTCAACAGCAACACAGACGCCTTTCCTACAGTGTAAATTAAACTTCACGCAGCAGCCCGAGCTGCAAACTGGAGCTTGGTGCAAGGCAACTCCCCGGCAGCAGCAGCGGCGCCAAAAATGTGCGCTTTTGCCGCACAGGTTGTAGCTGGGGACTTACCGGACACCGTATGCGAGCCACAAATGGCTGCAAGCATACAACCAGGGAAGGAAGCTCAAACAGAATGCAAAAGGTATGTCACTCACCGCTCAACCGCCGCCGTGAAGAATTCCCGCGTCGCAGCCGTGAAGAAGGAGCCGCCGTCACCGCTCTACTGCCTCTCCGCCGTCGTGCCTCTACACAGTGCTCGATCGCTCTCTCACTCTCTCACTCTCTCTCTCACACACGCAGGAGAAGGAAACCAAAGAGATAAGGCAAGAGCACTCTTGTATTCACAACACATGAGAATGAGGATTTTAGGGTTACATTTGACTCTTATAGGTGACTTGGCCGTTCACACTTGGGCGCCCATACATGGCCGGCCGATCCTAACCCTTATCCTACTGATATTCAAGGTGCGCCTCTCATCGGCGATCACCCAATCCCTTCATCCTTAACATATGGTGCCGACAAGCCCGGCCCATGACTCAGAAAATTTAAATTAATGACGTAAAACATAATATGTCTCAATGTCTGTCATAGGTTAACAATCTCAATTTTGGATTACCTCTCTCTAGATATTTTCTCTCTCCAGGTTAAAACAAGGTAAAACATAATCTTTCTTTTATTTCAAAGAAGGGAATAATTACAAGATCAGAAGGGTTCTTACACGTGCACACCTCAAAAGCTAGAGGGAGGAATCTTATAGAAACCCAAAGTTATGTCCCACCACTAGCTACATTGAGTGCCATCACATCGAAGGGGTAGAGTACCTCCTCATGTAGGATGTGTTGGAGCTATTGGACTGAGGGAGGATGAACTATATAGTATACTTGTGCAAGATGCCAGTGATGATTTCCTCGACTTTGATTACCAAGAAGCCCTACCACAGGTTGATGAGATATAGGTTGATGAGATAAGGTGATATGATGAAAGCAGTGTAGATGATATCTCTGCTATCATTGCCATCCAAAAGCAGATTGAGGATGCAACTCCTCAATATGAGGTCACATATGAAGAGTTCAAGCACTTGCAGAATGAACTCTTCGGACCTCCTGTTGTCCAATCGACGATGGGGCAGACCCATTCTAGGAGCAAATCTAGAGGCACCCTTGCAAAAGGAGCTTGACGAAGTAGAAAAGGTATTTCTTTTTACCAGTTTCTCCCCAGATTTGATATTTAGGATCTCTAGGGCATTTAGACCCTACATGTATGATCCCATGCCCATCAGAGGCTGGGAAGTGCTCTGTCCGAAGGCTCGCATATGGGAAGCCTTGAATCTGCAAAAATCAGGGCTTCCCATGCCAGCCTTTGGACAGAGCACTTCTTCCCAGCCTCTGCTGATGGGCATGGGATCATACATGCGGGGTCTACATGCCCTAGAGGCCCTAAATATTGAAGTTGGGACCATTCTAAAAAACAAATCATCCTCTCCCATGCATTGCATGATCGATGCTGACATCAACTTTATTTTGAAGAAAATTGTGTATCTTGATGAATTTGCATCCGGATGTGAGTGAATGAGATGTGGTCATATGAATCGGATGTAAATTAATGATATGGGATGTGAATGGATGAGATGTGATGTGATGTGAATCAGGATAAGAATGAATGAGATGAGATGTGAAATGAATGTGATGAGGTGTGATGTAAATTGAAATAGATGTGAATGAATGAGGTGTGATGGGATGGAAATATGGGTTGATGCGAGTGGATGAGATGTGATGAGGGTAAATGAGGAAAGATGTGATGATATGAAAAATGATGTGATTGGATGAGAATAGGAATACACATGAATTGGATATGGATTAAGTAATGTGGACAAATGTGGAACAATGTGAAAGACGAGAGTTCATTATAGAAACTGTATTTATGACTTGTTTTTAAATGACTGTTTTACGTCAATAATGCTAGGGAATCATTTTACCATCTTGAGAATGAGGTCGTGGTGGAGACCTATCTGATAAAATTGCAACAGAGCTGACGGAGAGTCAACGGAGGACATCTCGCGTACCAAGGTTCGGCTGAGGTCTTGACAGCCTCGGCTCGATTTAAATGGTGAGCTTTCGGTACGGTGGATGAGGGACCAAGGAAGCGGCCTATGAGTGAAGCGCTAGGTTACCTGCTGCGAAGGATCCTAGAGGGTTCTGACCGTACGGTGCTCGGGCTCTGGGTCATCAAAGATACCCACACGTGCATGAGGGAAGATATTGGAACAAAAAGTAAGAGTTGTTTTCTGAATTCGGGCATGGATCTGGTTGATTGACCTTGCTGGTCCTCAACGGATGAGTCCATGGCTCTTTTATATGGATCCATTGGTTGATCTTGCTAATCTTCAACGGAGATTCCATTTTTGATATGTGAATATATTGCCGGTTACTATGAGTTAAGAACTATCCAAAAGACCCCTGAGTGGATAGGTGGTGAGCGTTCTGGTTGCCAATGATGCCATAGGTACACCGATGAAGGAATGATTGGAAATAAGGATTCAACCGGAGATTTTGAGGATTATGGTCAATGACACTATGGTTTCATTAAATAATTGTTTTAAAGATAGCTAAATATGTGAAAAAGACAATTTCATATTGAGCATGTAAGTGGTGTAATTGGCGTTAAATTTGCATGAATATCCGGCTAGGTGACCTGGGAACTCTTTTTCCTCGTACACGGAACAAAACCTAACGAAATTCCTAATTGGATCCCATCACTACAGTGGTTGGTAACCCATGGGGCTGGATGGGGTTGGACTGATGGATCCGTACAATGAGACTCAATTCTGTTATAGTACGATAGATGAACTATATCCTGGATAGTAATTGCTCTATGGAAAAAGAATCAACGGCTGTGCCTCTCAATGGGGAAAAAAGCATTGGTTTCTATGATCAAAGTGCAAGTTTCTTCCTTGATCTAACCAAGTGACTCACAAGTTCGATCGGATCAGTTTGGTCAGTAAAATGACCCTGACTACATTAGAGTACAAATATCCTTTGGAGGAATCGCATGTGCTTTCCGGTAGGGGAAAGTTTTTCGGGTTCGATTTTTGAAGAACTAAGCGATTAGTCTCTTGTCCGGATATCCGTGGGCAAGGCCCCGAGTGAGGGATCTTGCCTCGTGCAAGAAGTGCTACTTCGGCTGCTAGCACCCCCGAATCCGTTGTGCCCACGTGGAGGGGGCATGGATCTTTCAACTGGCTGGTAGTATCAGAGCGATTTGGCTAAAGTGGATCAACTGAAAAGCCAAAAATGTCAAAAATTTATGAAGTAACAGTAAAAAATTGTAATTGTGTGATAAATTCATACAAATTGATATTCAGAATGAAGATTCATGAAATTGAAAGTGGGTCTTCAGATGAAGTACCGCAATTGTATGGAAATCCCTGACTTGCTTGAGGCCTAGTCATGATGGTATTTACCTTATAATTCCAAGTACCGTGACTACCTGTATATGTCGAGGGTATAACGGCAGCTCTTTACTGGCAATATATACGAGTAAATCTAAGACTTGAAATTATAAGCAAAAATGCTATCTAGATGATGAATTTGAATGTGGTTTGATATGATTTAAAATTCTAGTTGAGAACTGATGAGTTGATTTGGATTCTGATTGAAAAATGATGATTCCTGAATTTTGGTTGAAATGTAATAAGCTGAGCAAAACCACAATGAGGATGAATGGGGTGAGTCCCTATGATGATGTTTGTAACTAGAATGATGTTAATGACTTCAGCAAATCACTATGAGGTTAGTGTATTGTGCTGACAGATTACTGCTGTTAACACTTGACCCAGTGGATCAAGTTAAGGGATGTCAAATTAAAAATCTGTACAATTGAAAATTCCCATGGAGGACTGTTCAGATAGAAAGTTTGGTCTAATGGACCATTATTATAATAAGGATTTGAATGTTATGATCTGAGTGAATTGTTATCTGATGGATGAGTTCTATATAAGGGATCTTTATCCCATGATTCTGTGGGGAGAGCTGACCAATCTAAAGAACCGTAGAACCAATTGGATCTAAAGTCTAATTTGAATGGTAAATAAAAGGACTTAACAAGAATTTTCATATTGATAGGATCATGCATCGAGGTCGTCGTGGTAGGAATGATAACCTCCAACTCGATGAGAAAGAGCTCGACTTAGATGTTCGTAAAACTCTTCATGGATCGCAGCCTAGACCTTTCAAGGGTGGTGAAGGGAAAAACTTGGGCGAGACTGCGAAGCAGTGGATCGAAGCAATGGAAGAGTACTTCGATGTCATTGGGTACAATGAGAAGAGCAAAATGGCTCTTGCAAGGCTGAAGATAGTAGAAATAGCCAGAGTAGCATGGAGAAACCACTGCGAGACAAACCATGTGGATCGAAACACTCAGACATGGAATGATCTCAAAATTTTTCTAAGGAAGAGATTCTGTCCTCCTGGCTTTTTGAAAACAAAGATGAATGAATTCTTAGAGTTAACCCAGGGGAGCAGAACTATTGAAGTGTATCACCAAGCATTCGCTCTCCTCCTCAAATACTCGGTCGCCACCCACCATTGGATGTAGAACAACTGATGGCCAGGTTCATTCAGGGACTGAACGAGCCTTTGAATATCCTAGTGAAGAATGCCAAGCCAGTTTCCATGGCTGAAGTAGTGCGGATGGTGAAGGATTTCACCAAGGCCTTTGATGTCAAGGTTCTGCCGAAGCCAACACCATCACCTTTCAAAAGGTTTTTAACTCTAGAAGGAGATTCCAACCTTCCATCGTCTAAGAGATATAAGGGTCAAGCCTAGGATATGGGAAGTTTCAGAATGGAAGAAATGTCCTTTGCACGGAACTCAATCCCTTGGAATTCAACTTTAGAAGTTCCACCCTTGAACAAGGTTGTGAAATGCTATAATTGTCAAGGATTTGGACATCGCAGTATGGATTGCCCAACTCCTTTTGGAACAAGGTTTTCAGGGCGGGAAAATCAGGGATCAAGATTCTAGACTCCAGCTCCTTCCTTTCAGAGTAATCAGGTTTATTTCCATCAAAATCAGAGAAATCCTAGAGGTAGACCATCTAACCAACCCACAGTTTTAATCCAAAGTAATGCAAGACCTTCGCCTCAGAATAGGGGAAGTCAAAGAGAGATGTTCCCAAATCGGTCGTCCACTTCCAAGCCAGTAACGCTGGAAGTGATTGAAGAAGAAGAAGAAGATGAAAGAGATCATACTCCACCTACGAGATGAGGACATCTCGCATTTTTTAAGTAGGGTAGGATGTAAGATTCCTCCCTCTAGCTTTTGAGGTGTGTAGGTGTAAGAACCTCCCCTTCTGATCTTGTAATTATTCCCCTCTTTGAAATAAAAGAAAGATTCTATTTTACCCTATTTTGATCTGGTAGAGAGAGGTAATCCAAAATTGAGATATGTTTGGATATAGATGAAAAATGACGTGATTGGATGAGATAGGAATACATATGAATTGGATATGGATTAAGTAATGTGGATAGATGTGGAACAATGTGAAAGATGAGAGTTCATTATAGAAACTGTATTTATGACCTGTTTTTAAATGACTATTTTATGTCAATAATGTTGGGGAAGCATTTTGACTGTCTTGAGAATGAGTCGTGGTGGAGACCTATCTGATAAAGTTGCAACAGTTGACGGAGAGTCAACGGAGAACGTCTCGCGTAGCAAGATCGGCCAAGGTCTTGACCAGCCTCGGTTTGATTTAAATGGTGAGCTTCCGGTACGGTGGATTAGGGACCAAGGAAGCGGCCTATGAGTGAAGCACTAGGTTACCTGCCTGCAAAGGATCCTAGAGGGTGCTTACCATACGGTCCTCGAGCTCTGGTTCACCAAAGATACCCACACGTGCATCGAGGAAGATATTGGAACAAGGAGTAAGAGTTGTTTTCTGAATTCGGGCATGGATCTGGTTGATTGACCTTGCTGGTCCCCTCAACGGATGAGTCCATGGCTCTTTTATATGGATCCATTGTGGTTGATCTTGCTGACCTTCAACGGAGATTCCATTTTTGATATGTGAATATATTGCCGGTTACTATGAGCTAGAAACTATCCAAAAGGCCCCTGGGTGGACAGGTGGTGAGCGTTCTGGTTGCCAATGATGCCATAGGTACACCGATGAAGGAATGATTGGAAATAAGGATTCAATCGAAGATTTTGAGGATTACGATCAATGACACTATGGTTTCATTAAATGATTGTTTCAAAGATAGCTAAATCTGTGAAAAAGGCAATTTCATATTGGGTGTGTAAGTGGTGTGACTGGCATTAAATTTGCATGAATATCCGACTAGGGGACGTGGGAACTCTTTTCCCTGGTACCCAAGACAAAACCTAACCAAATTCCTAATTGGATCCCATCACTACAGTGGTTGGCGGTTGGCTAACCCATAGGACTAGATAGACTGGACTGATGGATCCGTAAAATGAGACTCAATTCTGTTATAGTACGATAGATGAAGTAAATCCCGGATAGTAATTGTTCTATGGAAAAAGAATCAATGGCTGTGCCTCTTGATGGGGAAAAAAGCATTGGTTTCTATGATCCAAGTGCAAGTTTCTTCCTTGATTTGACCAAGTGACTCACAGGTTTGGTCGGATGTGTTTGGTCAGTAATGACCCTGACTACGTTAGAGTACAAATATCCTTTGGAGGAATCACCCGTGCTTTCCATTAGGGGGAAGTTTTTTTGGGTTCGGTTTTTGAAGAACCAAGGGATTAGTCTCTTGTTTGGATATCCGTGTGGTGGGTGAGGCCCCGAGTGAGGGATCCTGCCCCGTGCAAGAAAAGCTACTTCCGCTGCTAGCACCTCGAATCCGTTGAGCAGAGGGGGTAGGGATCTTTGAGTTTCAGCAGGCTAGATGGATGCAAGCGCGAGAGCTCTCTGTGGCCTCAATGACAGGGTCTAGAGTGGTCTCCTTTGGCTTTGTGTCTATCTACTCCACTAGAGGGAGATCTTGGATGTCATCATCCTCTAGCTCTTGAACATCAGAGTTCAAGATGTAAATACCAAAAGAAATATCCCGCTCAATGAGATCGAGTGGGATGTGCTCTTCATAGGAGGTTGGAACAGTGGTAGTGTGGAAATCTTGTCCGACATGAGCTAGAGCTCTGTTCACCGCCTTCTTGTGGTTGGATCCACTCTTCATGCTGCTGTGAAGAGGAACTCCAAAGGAATCCAACTCAAGGTGAAATTTGGGATAGAGTAGGTGAAGTCCTCCATTGCATCGCAAAATGCAGCTAGCAAGTTGGATTTTGGGTCTAAGGTGGAGATGACAGCCTCGAGGTCTAAACTCTTACAAAACCTAGGATAGATCTAGTCCCCAAGGTGAGCATAGCGAGTGCTGCTAATCCAAGCAGCGAAAGCAAGAGAGAGCTAGAGAGAATAGATAGTATAAATGAGTTTGATCTATAACTTATTTTTATACTTACACTTAAATTTATAATATTTATAATAAATTTATACTTGTGTTTATTATATACTTACAAATATCTATAAACTTATATTTATTTTTATACCTTTTATTTATACTTTAGTAAATAAAGGACACTTCATTAAAATATAATAAATAATAAATCATACCTCTATTTCATGTTACATTATATTATTATTATTATTATATTATATTATTTACATAGTTACTTATAATATTATATACTTAAAGTTATATTTATTTTTAAATTTATATCTATAGACTTAAAAATTAGTGACACTACAATAAAATATAACAAATCATAAAAAATTACTGACACAACATGAAAATATAACAAATCATAAAAACATATTTTATATTTCTAGCATAATTAATCATATTTTTTTATACTTAAATATATACTTATATTTATATTTACATTTGTACTTACTTATACTTATCATTATTTTCTTACATATTAAAGGGTTTGAAACACAGTAGACTTAAAAAACTACAACACTTTATGAAAATGAAGAAAAATTAAATTTGCAACACTTTTAGAGAAACAACTTCTTATATTCACTTAGAAGAATAAGAATTACATTGAATCCACAATCTCAAGGATGTGTGCAGCAACACACTGGTTGCATGTTTTGCAACGTCCACTTCAACTCCCAACCTTCCTACCATCCAACTTAAAATAGAAATTACAAGGAGGATTATTGGACATAAGTTGGATTTCTTGCCCCTGAGGGCCAATGGCTCTCTACATTAACACTAAAAGGGTCATGACCCTCCCAAAGAATAACCACATCAATGAGTGCTGAATGTGTTCCCTCTTGCATGTCTTGGAGCTGAGCCACTCCCCTCGTAGAAGTCAAGATAAAACACATAAACAGCAACACATCAAGATAAAACATAAACAAATCCTAAACCTATGATTATTACTCACATAAAGATAAAACATAGATAAACCCTAAACATACGATAATTACTCACAAGAATTTGAAGCCACTTCACATCAAGATAGCTATCTGTGGTGCAGAGAAGGGAACGTTCATGTGAGAAAAGGAGCACAGACGTTTTGTCCAAATGAGATGAAATTTTAGGAGGAGAGAGCTATGGTGGAGAACAACATGACTGTAAATTTTCATGAAGAAAGAACCACAGTTGTAGAAGATATGGCGAAATTGAATTCCACCAAAAAAGGGGAGAAAATAAAAAGGTAGTGAAATGCAAAAGGAGGGAAAGTAAAAAGTTAAACATAAAACATGGAAAAAAATTAAATTCGGTTTTCAAACTTCCATGTGCTAACCACAAGCTACATCTGACATGAAAGATATGGAATTTGATATTTTTTTATTTTTTTAAGATATGGACTCTATTATTTTATTATCTTAAGAGATTTGGGCAAAGATATGACAAAAAGATCCATGTTACATGGATCTAGAATCCCAGCTCTCGCATTGGTGAGGCCAATCTTTTTTTATTCACTCCTTAAGGGGCAAAATGGAGAGTCCGTATTTTTTCTAATGATTCAAGTGTGATACATGAAATCACAACTATAAATTCAAGGAATTATATTCATAATCATTTTCATAATTCTCATAAAATAAAAGAATCTAGAGAATTTGTGCACAACCTTCTTTATTTTTCTAGTAAATGAATAATGCTCAAAACTCCACTTTTAACATAAAATTTATTATGCATAAATTCATTCTCTAATTATATAAATTTTTTCATAACTTTCTCACATTTTCTATGAAATGATAATACTTAAAATTTTACTTTTAATATAAAAATTATTTATTCATAAATGTCAATTTTTTAATGATAAAGATTTTACCATAACTTTCTCATATTTTCTATGAAATGAAAATGCTTAAAATTTCACTTTTAATATAAAATTTAATCTATTTATAAACTCATATTTTAATGATATCATTTTCTAATGATAAAGATTTTACCATAACTTCCCCATATTTTCTATGAAATGAGAATGCTTAAAATTTCACTTTCAATATAAAATTTAATCTATTTATAAACTCATATTTTAATGATATCATTTTTGCCATAGTTTTCCCACATTTTCTATGAAATGAGAATACTTAAAATCACACTTTTAGAATAAAATTTGTAATGCATAAACCTTCATTTTCTAATAATAAAATTTTGCCATAACTGCCCCGCATTTTCTATGAATTGAGAATGTTCAAAATTATACTTTTAATATAAAAAATAGTATATGCATAAACCTAAGTTTAAACATAAACATTAATTCATCTTAAATCAAGAAAAGCATGGATTTAAGAGGAAACCCATGAAATAAAATGCTTTCCAAGAATGAGGGAGGTTAGGAAGAAGATTAACATAAAAAAGAGAGCATAAACTTCATTGTTTAGGCTTACTCTTGGTTTGCTTGATTCTTTAGCTTGCAAAAATTGTATAGCACTCAAGGAAAAAGCTTGGCCACTAAGGGAAAAGGGTAATCTTCAAGAGAAGAAGAGGTTTAGTGAAGCACCAAAGCTTCACAATGGAGGGCCAATGAAGAGGGAAGAGGAAAATACACTAAATTAAAAATTACACTAGCATAAAATTACCCTAAGATGAAAATACAAAGGAATAGGAGTCTATTTATAGGTAAGGGAGGCCACCAACCAAGTCCAACTAGAATCTAGAGGTTTCCAGCTTAAGTTTGATCCAATTTGGACAAGTTTTGGACCAATTAGGCCCACTTTTCTGATCTAGTTTGAAAGAGGTGAGAGGAGAGATGTCTCATTTTTTTGAATTAAAAATTGGGATAATAATGGTGATTCTAGGTGCCTCCTTCATGAGCTCCACTCACCCTCTTAAGGTGTCAAAATTCCATTTTTTTTACTAATAAATTTCTATTTTGTACTAGTCAACTCTTCATCTTATGTGAGAATTTACTCCTTTTTAGGAGATTTTCTTTTATTCTTGTATTTTTCTTATTCAAACACCTCGATTAACCCCATTGGCCCTTTAGAACTCTCTTTGGACCTTAATCCATAATTTTCAAAAAATAGGTTCCCTTAGGCTAAGGTGTCAGTGCACATTTCAATTAATTTCTAATGTATATTAGAAAACTCTTTTTAAACTTCTGTTCCACAAAAATTTATCTTAAATTTAAGGGATAACTTTATATGTATCTCAAAATTGTATTCTCTCTCTCTAGAATATTTTCTCTCTAGGCCAAAAACAAAGGAAAACAATGTTTTCTTGCATTCTGAAATAGGGGATGATTACAAGGGAGTAAGAGGAGAACTTATATATCTTTTTGGGGTTGAGGAGGAACCTTACATCCATTTTGAAGAGGGAAAAATGATTACAAGAGACTCAAGGAGAGATTCTTATATCTTTGCATCTCAAAAGCTGGAGGGAGGAATCTTACACCTAATATGTTTCCCTAAGATGTATTGCATCATTGTTTCTCATATGTAAGAAGTGGACTCCCTGTATGTATCTGTTAGACATATTACTCGAGATTGTAGAATTGTTGTGAGTGCAGAACTTAGTGCAAGTGTCATTTGGGTAGGAGAATACCAATTCTATTACAAGTGAAATTATTGCACATAACTATGCTATCCAACATTTTGAGTGTCAAAAGTTGGCTAAGAACAACTTCCATGCAAGTTTAGGATCAAAGATTTCCTTAGGGAAAAAGAGTATTGGGAGTTCACTGGCTCTCTTTTAGTGTGTCAACTCTATAATTGTCATATACATGAAATACTTGAAGATGTGCGGGATGTTGTGGTGCAGTAGTATTGTTTTTGGTTATGCTTCCTTCCACCGGAGTGTAAGCAAGTATCATGATCTATTTGCAATGATTTGTTAATGGATGGCATGCGGATAGCGTAGTTTTTTCATACCATGGAGTTAGTGCAAGCAAGTATTATGATCTATCTGTGCCGATTCATTTGCGGATGGTGTGGATAGTGGAGTTTTGTCAAACCATTCTTTGGGATGTTCCTCCAAAAGGATACCAAGTGGACTGCAGTGTTTCTTCATGGACAGGCGGACAGGCAGACAGTGTTGAATAGGGAAAAAATTGGTCATCCCCACATCTCTTTGTAGGTTTTTGTGCTGATACGGCAACGTAGGCGGGATGTGAGCCGTCACACTGGATGCAAAGTGGTCTTGCAATGTTTGGGGTCTTGGGTGCCTTGGATGAGATTTTCTGGGATAGGCACTTGAAATAACCATCATAAAGCTGAGGACACGTGCAATAATGTAGACTGTGACACACACCTGTGTTCAGGTAGCCCTACAAGGCAGCCACAACACATATGGGTGGTATGCAAGTGGGCAACACAAGATGGGCGTAGGCGGCGTCAGGGTAGCAATTCTAGCTAGTACATGGCAATTGGCTAAGAGACCTGCAATCATGGGGCTATCCTCAGTAGAGGTGGCCAACCAACACACATGGGAGGGTATATAAGCATGCACATGTATTCACCATTTTCCATCAGCATTTCTCTAGCATTCCAGTCCTACATACGGTGATTTTCCGGTGTAAGGGCGCTAAGTAGTCAACATTTTTAGTCCTCTTTTGTACTTGGAAAATTCAGTTGTAACATTTTTCTTGAGTTTGATACAATACAATAGTTTTAGGACTATTGTGTGTGCTGCATGTTTGAGATCAACTACTTACTTTCTTCTCTCTTTACCCTTTAAACACTGATTACAATCTAATTGGCTAGATTAAGCTAGTTCCCTAACCTCGGAAATTAGCAGCCCTAGCGTAGAGCTCTTGTGCCTGTGTGCTGGTTTCCCTTAAATCACAATAATATGAGCACACGCTAATTTACCTATGTAAAGAAGCTCATCAACTTGGTGATGGATGGCAGCCAATCTGCAGAAGAAGCATTCTTTGAAGATTGGTAGACTATACCAAGTTTCAGGTTGTCTTTCTCTTGGCAGCCTTGCCCTCCAGTACATGGCGCTCCTTCATCACCACCACAATCTTCAGTGGGTTAATCAAACAGTTTATTGGAAAAACTGAGAGGCTCAACTAGAACCACTTCATCAGTAGTCAAACCAATGGCTATGAATACACAGTTATCTTAACCTTCAAGAAGAACCCTGGTCAGCGACACATCACATTACCATGGCCGTTGGATTATTCTATCCATCTTGAAGTTAAATATACCACGGGGTCTGGTAAGATAACATACAACTTCCAAATGGTCAAATCATTTCCATTAACAAGATCTACTATGTGCCAGTTCTTGCTAAGAACTTACCATTGAGTTTCATCATATTGTTGTGCGATTAAGGAGAACCTTGAATCTGGTCAACAAATCAACTTAACCTGCAAACAAAAAGGCAAATTATATCATGGTAGGCCTCCATAGCTGTAAGCCAGCCAGACCACAACCCAGCTTGAGACACTCCAGTGGCACTACCAATTCGGTCTCCCTCGTACTAAAGCCCTCAAAACAGATGCAGCAACACCACATGGTTGATGGAATCCTCTTTCAATTAACTCCAATAGACACATGTGAAGATTGCATGCTAGGGAAGTTTACTCGAAAGAGTTTTCCACACTCAAGCTCTAAAACACATCAACCAGATCACAATACGCTGACTCAGGCAACCATGGTGCATGAATCCTTATCCTATTCAGCTGGCACGTATGAAGGTGCTCCCTCTACTAGTGCCTACCATGAAGATGCAAATAATGTTCCCTCACCCAGTGCCTACCATGAAGATGCAAACAATGTTCCCTCACCCACCTGAGCTGGACACATGGAACCTCCTTCCTCATCAAGTTTACCATTGCGATCGCGCCCCCTCAATGACTTCTTCACATGAGGACCCACAGTCACATTCTCCTGCCTCCCGATGCCGTGCTCCCAGGTATCGCAACAACTATGACATACTTGGTGAAGCACATGTTGCTGAGATGCTTGAGACCCCACAATCTTCCCTTGAAAACGACCTCGACCCTGGTGATGCTCTGACTGTGCACACTTGAGACAAATTTATGGAAGACCGCCATGGATGATGAGTAGCACTTGCTGCAGCAAAACAGGACTTGGACATTAGTGGACCGGCCACCAAACCATCGGCTTGTGACTTGCAAACAGCTCCTTCGACACAAATAAAATCCAGATGGCTCTGTTGCTCGTTCCAAAGGGTGCCTCGTTGTCGTGGATTCACACAAGTCCAGGGTATCAATTCTACCAAGACCTTTTGCCCTGTTGATCTGAGCATGACTCGCTCCTTATACGGCCTCAAGCAGCCTCCCCGTCTTTTCGTACCTTAAGTTTAATACCAAGTGCTGTTGCTGCAAGAGATGCAAAAGTCACTCACGTAATAAAGCCTATTAGCTGGTTTGAAGTACAACACAAATACCGCTTAATGAATCAACATATCAAATGTCACCACCTTGTATGGCCACAAATTCCTCTACTACCTGTGTGACAGCCTAGTTCTCAGATTGAGTTAAAGCTAGTTCTGCTAATTTCTACAATAGCATAGAATTATTCCACTTTGATTCTTATGTGCCCAAATATAGCTGCCAACCGATGTGAACCTGCAGAAGTGCATTGCGAAGGTTATGATAGGCCCAAATGAAAGAAAGAACTAGGAATTTTTTATACCAAAATAATACTTGACAACAATGAACAGAAGATGACACAGTTAATCAAAAGTATAATTGATCCTTTCTCAATTTCTCCATATTTACAATTGGAGTGCCAATTAAGGTGAGCCAGAGTTTAGATTACTAATCTTTTCTTTGCCTAGCAGCATGCAGTAGCCTTGGGGCCCCTGTGCTTGTTGAAGAGGGTGGTCTTCTTGGAGGAAGGCGGCTTGAAGAGGGTGGAGGAAGGCAGCTCATGCGGGCGGAGGACGTGGATGGTGTGCTGCCTTTTGGCAGTCTCCTCTCGCTCATAGCTCAGCTTCAACCTGCGCTTGGCAGACTCCAGCTTCTCCTCGTAGCTGCTGCTGCTGCTGTATGATGAAGTTGTTGTTGATTTCTTAACCTCTGATTCCACTGTTGATGGGGGAGCCATCTTTTGGACGGAATATGCTGCCTTTGTGACTTCTTGCAGCTGCATGTGGGTGCCCTCCTCAAAGCCAGTACGCTGTGCGAGAGCATAATCATGGTCGATAAGCCTTTTCCAAGCCTTCACCATCCGCTTGGCGAGGGCTGCCACGCACCGCGAGGGGTGCTTGCGCAGGCCGTTCACCACCTTCCCGACCTGTGTTGCTTTGAGGAGGTCCAAGGTCATGTGCAACCCCTCCAGCTCTTGCAGCGCCTCCAGAGTATTCAGGGGGCCTTCTGACTCAAATTTGACGAGTTTTGCTTTGATGGCCAGCACGCTTTCATCCAGTAGGGGCTCTACCACTGTAGAGGTCATGGTGGTGCTCTGTGGCGCAGGAAGCTGGGGAGGAGAAGATGGTGCTGGCATCTTCTCAGGCGCGTAGAGCATCTGCGCCAGGCGGTCTCTCCTTGCGGCCAAGCCTTGCGGGTCCTTCTGGTAGGCCACGGCGATGGCTCTCTCGCAGGCGGCCCACACATCCTCTGGTCCGTTTCCTAGCATCATCGCCTCCACGACGAGCTGCTCGCTTTGCTTTTGCTTCGCTTTGTAGCCTTGCCTTTCTTCTTGCCCTGCCTTTCTTCTCTTCTTTTTCTTCTTCTTCTGCGTCTACTTTGCTTTGCTGTGCTTTGAAGCTGTCTGTGCCTCGAGCGCGGCTCTTAAATACCTCTTCGCCACGCGGCTTTCTAGATACAACGCTAACCGCGGGTACTTTTTTCCTTTTTCTTTTTTTTCTTTTTGGGTCCTTGCGCATTTATATATATATATATAAGCCTTTCTTCAAGTAGAGCCTTGATTACACCTTTGTGTTATTTTAAGGTTATGATGAATACACACACACACACACAAGCTGTGGTGAGGTTGGTTTGAGGGAAGAGAACGAGGTCCCATGTTCAATCTCTACTCACCAAAGTCCTTTCCCCACATATGAATCCTTATTTGAGTACCATCTCCTCACTCACAAAGAAATAAAAAGGGTTATGAGTGATGATTACAAAACACAAGGTGTGGTGGGGTTGGTTTAAGGGATCATATATACATACATACATACGCACACACGCACATACATTCTTTTAATATATATATATATTTATTTATTTATAATTATATATATGTATAATTCTCTCTCTCTCTCTCTCTCTCTCTCTCTCTCTCTCTCTCTCTCTCTCTCTCTCTCTCTCTCTCTCTCTACCACAATTGGCTAGATTAAGCTAGTTCCCTAACCTCGGATATACCATGCAGAAATTAGCAGCCCTAGTGTAGAGCGACACATCACATGACAATGGCTATGGGATTATAAAGTATACCACGGAAATCCATCTTGAAGTTCGTCTTGGAGCTGAGAGCATCAAATATACCACGGGGTTTGGTAAGATAATATACAACTTCACTAAGCGTTCTGTCTGTGGTAATGTACTGTCGGATAGGTGGCCTGTCTTTTGCTGCTCTCGCAGCTCATAAGACCTTTCCCACTGCATAGCTGGGTGTCTTTTAGCTGCTGTTGCTATTGCACACGCAAGTTCACATTATACATATTACTCCTACTTGCAAAAAGCTTACTCTAGAATGCAATAGAACAAGCAAATTTTCAAAAAGAAAAGTGGTGGAAATTTTGTTTTCTTTTTAAATTTAAATAAAAGGAAAAAATGAGATTAAGGGTTTTAAAATTTTCAAAAAAGAAAAAACTAGATTGGGAGAGGGGGAGATAGGGTTTGAACAAAGCCTAAGGTTTCCCACTAAGTTCTAGGATAACTTTTTCATCCCTCTTCTAATTGTCATCACATATGAGCGAGCACTAGGTTATGGTGTGTGCTATCAATACCGTTATAACTCTACTTAATATTAATCCTATTCATTCACACTTGTGTTTCTTCTTCCTAACTAAAAATGGTGACATGTCCACCCTTCGATATTTTGATGCTAGTAATGATGACTTTCCACTAGTGAGATTAGGGTGTCTAGGCCTATGAGTCTTTAGCTAATTAGCTTTTGTGTTAACAGCTAAGGCCTAAGACTCCAAGATCAAGGCTCAAGAAGGCTCGAGGCTTATACCTTAAGGCTTAAGGCTCAACAAGGGCCAAGGCTCATGACTCAAGGTCCAAAGCTTAAGGTTCAAAGATCAAGGTTCAAGACTAAAGGATGTTTTCCTATATATTCTAGCTTAGTGATTATATCCCTCCCCCATAACTTGCTCTTGTAATGAAGGTGCTTCTTATTAGGCTCCTCAAGGTATGCATAATGTGAGGGGTTTCTCTTTCAATAAAGGTGCTTTTTAATGTCTACTCCTCCCCAAGCTCCTCAACAACGTGAGGGTTTTTCATTCCCGCATTGAGTCTCACACTTCTTTAACTCCTACCTTTCTCTTTCATATCCTCTTCCTTGATTACTCCTACTTGCTTAAACCTTTTCTCTCTCAACTAAAAAGTTTTAATTCCTATCACTCTATAATGCAATAGAACAAGCAAATTTTCAAAAAGAAAAGCGGTGGAGCAGAGAAATTTTGTTTTCTTTTTAAATTTAAATAAAAGTAAAAAATGAGATTAAGGGTTTTAAAATTTTCAAAAAAAGAAAAAACTAGATTGGGAGAGGGGGAGATGGGGTTTGAAAAAAAAAGGAGAGTAGTTAATTTTGAGTAGGGGGCTACTTTTTTGTATTTGCATTGTGTGTGCATGTGTGTGTGTGTTTTTTTTTTATAAAAGGGGACTTAGGGGTTGTTTCCAAATATGTGCCTGTGGTGTGAGTGTATAAACACGTGTGTGTGTGTGTGTGTGTGTGTGTATGTACGCATGTGCATGTGTGTGTATGCACAAATATGTGTGTGTTTGTTTATATACAATTGTGTGCTTAGAGAGTGTGCCATGTAATTTAACATAAAGGTTTCCCCTCATAGAAGCCTTGAGCTTCTAGCACCTTAATAGGAATCTAGTGAGCCTAACAAGCAGGGGGATCGAGTTGAGGGTAATAAAGACAATGTGGGAGAGAGGGAGATCTTGAGTTTCTTATAAGCAACCACACACACATAAGAGAGAGAGATGAATAGATAAATTTTCTTTTATCTTCTTCTTCTCTATAAGAGTACATACTACAAGGAAAACTACTCTCCTATCTTCTTCCTCTCTCAATCTAGTATATCATAAAGGTTTGGTCTACAGTATAAAACTGATTATATGAGCTAGCTTTATAACTACGCCATACTCCACTAGTGGTATATCAACCATAGTCTCACCAATTGTGCTAATGGCATAAGGGTGGAAGCTATCATCTAAATGTGTCATTAATGCTTGTAGCACTAGTTGAGCTCGATATCTTAATACTCTCCCTTGAGATCAACTCTACAGACTGTGCTCCAAGCAAGGTCTTAGACCTACTATGGAGCTTCTCTGTACCCAATGCTTTTGTAAAGATATCAGCCACTTGATCGTCCATGTTGACATATACCAAATCCACATCACCTACTAGAACATGATGATGCACCTTAATTTTCTTTGTCCTAGCAAGATAGAGTGTTCTCCCAATAAATGACAACGATCCTATGCACAGTTTCACCCATTTCACCAACAAGTAGCTTCTGAAATCAAGCTACCTCAGAAGAAGCTCTTTTCTAGCCTTATAAAAAAAGTCTATAATAATCAACTTATGGACTTAATGTATCTAAGAATCCATCTAGCCACATCCAAGTGTGGTTTCTTGGGGTGCCTACATAAACTGACTCACAAGTCCAACATCATATCTCAAGTCTAGCATGGTAATGGTCATGTAGATGAAGCTACCCACACTATATGTCGGTACATAGTGGGGTCCTCCAAAAGTCTAACATCATAGCTCAAGTCTAGTCTAGTAATGGTCATGAATGTAGATCAAGCTATCCACTATGCACCTACACTAAGTGGGGTCCTCCAAAAGCTCATATGTATCTACAAAAAGCTTTGTGTTATACTTAAATGGCATTGAAATATATTTATAGCTTGTCATACGATACTTTAATAACATGTCAGCTCTTTAAAAAAACAAAATGCCATGAGGTGACCTCACCACCTCTATACCCCCAAGAAATACACAACTCACCTAAATCCTTTATCTTAGACGTTTGCTTCAAAAGCATCCTGACATCATCTATGTCAATATCGCCATCACAATAGATGACTAATGGCATGATCCCTCTATCTGTCTTTTTCACATAAAGGGAAAATTTTACATTGGATATATGAAATTAAATGGCAATAAGATACTCCTTGATGTTTTTTGACAATTATTTGGGTGTCCTCTTCAAGCCATATAAGGCTTTACATGACTTGCACATAAAATCTTTGTGTGCATCACTCTCATAGCTCTATGGGGCTACATCATGTATCCATTTGATGTAAAGACCAACCCTTTCCTATAGCCATTGCAACGACAACTCTCACAAGTAAAATGTCTCCTCATTGCCTTACTAGCTCATTGATGCATCCAAGTTGTGCCTGACCTTATACACCCACTTACATCCAATTGCCTTATTTTTCTTAGGCAACATCACTAACTCCCATGTCTCATTTTGCATCCTCACATTTTATTTCCAAGTGCTTGCTTAAAACAAGTGGGCTCCAATCTTGTATTGCTTTTACCATGTAATCATAATGATGGGCTATCTATCAATAGGGTATCCAACCCTTCTAGACCACCAGTGTACACTTGGATCACACGCATCCTCAAAATAACCATGGTTCTCCTTACTACTACCAAGACTAACCACCTGGATGGAATATTAAGCACTCCTCATCAAGGCTCTACTCAAAGCAACTAGAGTCACCATCCACATATGCTAACAGATTAGGTACAAAAGGTTGATCTACCTTTTCCTTCCCTTTGTGTGTGATACATGTGTACCTACATCTATCCTCAACCTACTTGACCATGGACTAACACTAGATCTACTGCTAGATGACTCTCTAGGCCCACTAAACACATGTGACTACTTCTTTACATGTGGTAAATCATCATTACTTCTTACATTTGTGTCTTTCGTTACCTTCATTGGTGCATACCAGCCTACTGATTTCATCAAAGACAATATCTCTACTTAATCATCTCATCAAAGACAACATTTATAACCTTTCTTCTCTAAGGCATAACTAATGAAGATTTGCATCCAACTTTGTTCTCACTTCATTGGGAACATACATATATGTAATACATCTAAACACTTTCAAGTGAGATATATCTGGTTTTATGCCTGTAAACTCTTATTCAAGTGAATAACTATAGTGGGAGTTCTATTTATTTATAAAAACAACAGCTGTTTGCTTTAGCCTAAATATAATTTGACATTTTTTCTTAGATATCAAGGCAAGTGCCACTTTTGCAATATTATGCCTATTTTTTCAACACCAATTTGTCACGGAGTGAACCTGCATGTAAGTTGTCTCTTGATTCCCAACTTTCTCAAGAAATCATCGAACTCATTGGAAAAATACTCTTCCCCATAATCTAACCTCGGGCATTTTATTTACATACTTTTTCCTTCTCGACTAAGGCTTTAACTTTTGAAAGTGAGCAAATACCTTACTTTTCCTTCTCAACCAAGGCTTTTAATCTTTGAAAGTGAGTTAATACCTCACTTTTTCCTTCTCGACCAAGGCTTTAAATCTTTGAAAGTGAGTAAACACCTCACTTTTTTCTTCTTAACCAAGGCTTTAAATCGTTGAAAAGTGAGAAAACACCTCACTTTTCTCCTTCATAAAATAAACCCACACTTTTCTAGTGTGATCACCTCTATAAATGTAATATAATATTTGTTACAATTTTATTCGGTCCCCCCCATATATTTGAATGTATAACATCCAATAACTTTGAAAACTAGTTCATGCTTGTTATGTGAAAAAGCATGTTCGGATTGCTTACTAAGTTGGTATGCTTCACATACTTTATGTGTTATTACCATTAACCTTAAAATTTGGCAAACCTTAATAATATTTTTGGCATGTGCAGAATTCAACTCCGCTATACATTCACATGAATGTTCACATGACCAAAACGAGCTATGCCATATGTCAATTGTTGAGATATCGAGCTCAAGTAGTGCTACGATAGACATTGATGATCTGCCTAGGTGATAGCTTCCACACTTATGTCATTGACATGGTTGGTGAGATTATGGTTGATATGCTGCCAGTGGATGATAGGCTGTGTGATAGCCACTTTGAAATACTATAGTTATGGCATAGTTATAGCACAAGCTTATATAGTCAGGTTCACACTATAGATTGAGCATTGTATGTTGTTGTAGGAGAGTACTTTCCCTTTACGTATGTACTCTTATCTTTTAGCTATATGGTTGTTGTAGAGAAGAGAAGAAGATAGAAGAAAATTTAGCCATCCATCTCTCTCTCGTGTTTTGCACTCTCTTGTGTGCGTGTGTGTGTGTATATGTGTGTGTGCTTGACAGGAACTCAATCTCTCCCTCTCCCTCATATTCTCTTTATGGTATCAGACCTCCAGTTTGTGTGAGAGCTAAGATAAGCAAGAAGTAAGAGCAAGCAAGGAAGGAAGGGATACACTAGCAAGAGCATCATCATTTCTTCCCCTTCTTGTTTAAGTACAACACCCCCTCGGTAGCTCTGCGAGCTACACATATTTGATTGAGGAGCTGTCTTCGCATGCTTGGAGGTGATGTATGGTACGCAATACTTTGTAATATAGTGTTGGGGCTATATTTGCATTTTAGGCATGTTTTGATCTTCGTTCATTCCACTTCAAGGTATTTTTGGCAATTTTGAGAAGTTCTAGTAGAGAATTATCTATGGTCGAAATCTGGTTATTGCAGTGTAACAATGAATTTTGGAAGTGCACACAGTGTTTGCACATATATTGTTGATACTGGGTGTATGTACATGTACTATAGTCAAATCTGGTGACATACAGGTTGTGCTAAAGTATCGCTATATAACAAATATAGAAGATACTGCTGTGTTACAAGTTGCATATAGAAATTATCTGTTTGTTGGTTTCTGATTGTTGCAAGTAAACATGTATGACGGACTCAATCAAATTGTCAAATGAGAAGCTAGACAAGAAAAACTTCCATGAATCTAAGTTTAGAGAATGACCAATTTCCTAAATGGGTGAAGGATTTTGGGACTATGTCAAAAAGACAATGAGGAGCCTTCAGAGTTTTCAAAAGAGAATGCCACTCCAGTAGATATAAAGGCATTCAAGAACTGAATCAAGTTGCAAGGAAATTCATGTAGTAGCTTTCGATCAATGTCACAGACACAATGATAGAACACATACAGGATGCAAAACTAGGATGCAAACTGTAAGATTCCTCCCTCCAGCTTTTAAGGTGTGTAGGTGTAAGAACCTCCCCTTCTGATTTTATAATTATTCCCCTCTCTGAAATAAAAGAAAGATCCGGTTTTGGCCTAGAGAGAGAAAATGTCTAGAGGGAGGTAATTCAAAATTGAGATATTTTTGGATATAAAAATCCTCCTAGTGTCTAAAATGGTTTCCCCTAAAACAAAAATTCAAAAAGAACTTTCCAATGTACAACTGGAATTAATTGAAAATAGGTATAAAGGACCTTAGCCTAAGGGTTCAAATTTTTAGAAATTTTTGGATTATGGTTCAATTAAGGTTCCTATGGACCAATAAGATTAATTCAAATGTAGGGAGCAGATAAATTAAAGAATAAAAGAAAAACCCCCAAAAATGAGTAAATGCTCACATAAGATGAAGAGTTGACTGAGTACAAGGTTTATTAGTTAAAAATTAAGAGATATTTAGAGAAAATGATGCATTTTTGACACCTCAATGTGGGGATCTCCCCTCAATGTGGGGATCTCCCCTCATGAAGGAGGGACACCTATTTCACATGTGGAGGAGTTTTAAACTAAAAAATAATGAGATATTTTCATCTCTCGTCTCTCCTGTTTCAACTAAATCCAAAAAGTAAGCTAAACTGACCAAAAAATGGTTAAAAATTGACCAAACTCATATGGAAAATTCTAGAATCAGTTTGCTTGGTTAGAGGCTCACTTTCTCCTATAAATAGAAGCCTCTCCCTTTGTAAAAGCTTAATGGTGTTTATGCACTGTTACTCTGCTCCTGTCTTGAGCCATTTACATTGAACTTTTTTATAATTCAATTGTTTTTGGGCTAATCCTCTCCAAAGTGAATTGGTGGCCACTCTTGCTTCAAACAAGAGTAGAACTCTTAATCTCTCATGTAAGATTCCTCCCCAGCCTCTCAAGATGTCCAGCATCTTCCCCTGTAATCAATCCCCTCTTTAGAAATATAAAAAATCTAGTTTCTACCTGTTTTGGCCTAGAGAGAAAAAATGTTCTAGAGAGAGGTTATTCAGATTTTGAATATTTTTGGATGGAAAAATATCTCTTATTATTAAAATAAGTTCCCCCAAAACAAAAGTTCAAAAAGATTTTCAGAAGGTGCATTAGAAATCAAGTATAATTTGTTCAAGAGGCCTTATCCTAGGGGTCCAGATTTTTAAAAAAATTTAAATTAAGGTTTTGAGGGGCCAATCAGATTCATCCAAATGTGTGGAGAAGATAAATAGAAGAAATAAAGAAAATCCCTCCAAAAATGAGTAAATACTCACATAAGATGAAGAGTGGACTAAAGGAATTACTAAAAAATAGATTTTTGACACCTCACAATGGGAATTCCCCCCTCATGATGGAGGCACCTAATTCACATGTGTGGTGGAGTTTAAAATTATCAAAAATTGAGATATTTCATCTCTTCTCTCTCCTAATTCAAGTCTAGTTCCAAAAAGTAAGCTAAATTGACCTAAAAATGGTCAAAAATTGACCAAACTGATCTGGAAAATTCTAGAATCAGTTTGCTTGGTTAGAAGCTCACTTTTTTCTTTAAAGAGAAGCCTCCCCCTTTGTTGAAGCTTAATAGTGTTTTATGCACTGTTACTCTACTCCTCCCAAGAGCCAAGAACTATGAATTTCTTAATAATTCACTAGTTTTTGACCATTCCCTCTTCTAAAGAATTGGTGCCCACTCTTGTTGCAAACAAGAGTAGATCTCTCAAACCATCAAGCCAAAGGAAAGCTCCCAGAATTTCATGTAAGTAAGAAATCTTACTTTTTCTTATTCTTTTAATGGTTTTCTAAATTGTTTGTTATCTTAAAATAATAAACACATGCTATGCCTTCTTGAAAAGGCTTTCCCCCTCTCTCATTCTTAAAATCAGCCCTTCTTTATCCTAGTTAAGTGATCTATCTTGTTGAAATTAAATTTTTCATATTGTTTCTCTCTTAAAAGTGAAAATTGATTAGTTTAGAATGCTTTAAACCAATTGGGGATAATTCCTAAGTAGATTAAGGTTAGAGAAATTAAAAAATGATCAACCATACAAAGGAGGTTATGGCAAAATTTTCTAAAAATTTGTGAAATAAATTTCATCTTTTATTAATCAAAAAGAGTAATCTCCATCATTTGTGTATTCTTAAAGTGTCATTTTCATTTATACATAGAAAGATGCATATTGATTATTATTTTTATTATAAAAGAGTGATTTTTAATAGAATTAAATTCTATGCATAGAAAGATGCATATTGATTATTTTTTATTATAAAAGAGTGATTTTTAAAAGAATTAAATTCTATGCATAGAAAGATGCATATTGATTATTTTATTATTATAAAAGAGTGATTTTTAATAGAAATAAATTCTATGCATAGAAAGATGTATATTGATTATTTTTTTACTATAAAAGAGTGATTTTTAATAGAAATAAATTATATGCATAGAAAGATGCATATTGATTATTTTATTATTATAAAAGAGTGATTTTTAATAGAATTAAATTCTATGTATAGAAAGATGCATATTGATTATTTTTTAAATTACAAAAGTGTTAATTTCATCAAAATGGATTTTATGCATAAATAGATGCATAAAAGAATATTTTTTTATTATAAAAGTGTTAATTTCATCAAAATGGATTTTATGCATAAATAGATGCATAAAAGAATATTTTTTTGTTATAAAAGTGTTACTTTCTCCCAAAGTCAGGATATGTTAGCCTTTGCATTCGACCACCTCATCAACTCTGCTACGACTCGAGTGAGCAGAGTGAGACTCGCGCGTCATTTTGAGAGTCTTTACTTTCCTGGTCCTCTTAAGAGCGACGTCGGTATATGTGGTTCGTGGAGGACGATGTATTAATGTCAATACCAGTAGCGTCAGAGGCTCAGGCAAAATATTTCCTTAGCCATGATTCTGATAAGGCTAGGGCTTGTTCAGCATGTGCAACTCTTTGATCATTCACCCAAGAACTTCAGAACTTCATGCTGAGTTTTCAAACTTCTTAGCTGCTTTATCCCTAGAGATAGAATTACAGCACCTCTTTCTGTAATGAATCATGTGTACCATGGCATGTCTCCTTCGCAGTTTCGCTTCTTTATGCGAATACGATTAAGGCAGTGATTTTGGGAGCCGTGATGCTCTATGTATATATCAAAAACTTTTGATAATAAACGATGTTTTACAAAAAAAAACCAAATTATTTTCATGATTGTGAATATGGTTAATAAAATTATCAGAGTAAATCTTGTTTCATGATGTATGATGAAATAATCATCTGTTTTTAAAAAAAAATCACAAGGATTAAATAATCATAACTATGTTGTCAAAGTTAAGTTGACGAAAATCTCGTTTTGTAAGAATCATGAGGCGCGCAGCCCGTGCAAGGCAACCGGATCCTCTAAAACCGATGATGAAGAGTTAGATCTGGATGTTCGAAAAGCCCTGCACAGATCCCAACCTGGTCCCTTCGTGAAGGGAAACAGTTAGGTGAAGTAGTGGAAAAGTGGATTGAAGTAATCGAGGAATACTTTGATGTAACTGGCTACAATGAGAGAAGCAAGATGGCTCTTGCCGAGTTAAAGACTGTGGAAACGGCCAGGGTCGGTTGGAGGAATCACTGCGAGACTAACCGTCTCGATCGGAATACCCAGACTTGGATCGATCTTTAAGCCTACCTCAGAAAGAGGTTTTGCCCTCCGGGCTTCCTTGAAACTAAAATGAATGAATTCTTGGAATTAAAGCAGGATAGCGGGACAATTGAAGAAGAGTACCATCAAGCTTTTGCCCTTCTCCTCAAATATTTCCCTTAGTTGGATAAAGAGCAGTTGATGGCCAGGTTCATTCGAGGAATGAACGAGCCATTGGACACTTTAGTAAAGAATACCAAACCTATCTCAATGGTCGAAGCAGTAAGAATGGCAAAGGACTTTGCCAAAGCCTTTGTTGTTAAGGTCCCGCTAAAGCCTACACCCTCTAACTTTAAAAGATTCCAAACCCCGGGAAGTACTTCAAACTTTCCTTCCCCAAAGAGGCAGCAAGGCCCAATTCAAAATCAAGATGCGGGAAGATTCGTAAAGGAAAACCCTTCCCCTAGAACACTTTCTCAGGAGCCCCACCTATTTCAAGGATTCAGAGGGATGAGCTCAGAAGTGAGAACTGGTGTTTTGGATGCCAGGGTTTTGGTCACCAGCTGAAACAGCTCGACTCCTGCCATGTTAAGGGGATAGGGAAGTCAAGGACCGAGAGTGCAAAGACCAACCCCTTCCTATTCCATCTCGCCCAAATCAGGGAAATCCCAGAAGAACTCTAGCTCAGCCATCTACCTATGTCCAGAGTAGCCTTAGAACTCCTTCCCAGAACTGGGGCAACCAAAGAGAAAGAGTCCCACCTTAGACTGCAGCAGCAGCCAAAGTAGTCACAATTGCAAAAGTAGTGGAAGAGGAAAGAGGGAAGATTTATGCTACAATTGAAAACCAAGGGCCAAACCGTCAATTCTCCGTCATTCATACTCTAGCTGAGTATCAGGGTAAGCCTTTTAAGCTTTTGATTCAGGCAATACTCATTCTTTCATTTCCCCTGGATGCTTGCGTAAGCTAGTCTTAGATCAGAAATCAAGGAAACCTATGCAAGTTGAATTGGCAAGTGGGAAGATTCTTTTCACTCACCTTGAGAGACAGATCATATTCAGTTCAGTTTTAGATGGAAATTTAACTGACTGTCAGTTCAAAGTTATACCTTTGGGAGTTTTCGACGTGATCCTTGGAATGGATTAGCTCCACAAAAATCAAGCTGACATTCACTGTCATAATGGAACCATTTCCTTCCATGACCTTCACGGAAACAAGGTTCAAGGAACCGGAATTTCAGGATCCCCAAGTCTGCAGTTAGTAAAAGCTTTTAAGTTACTAAAAGGACTTAGAAAGAAGCAACGCATTTATCTTGTCAAAATGAATCCGATAGACTCAAAGTGAAAAGCTAAAGAACCTAAATGGTTAAGTGATTATGATGATTTATTCCCAGCAGAATTAACAGAGATGCCTTCAATTCGGGAAGTAGATCATGTGATAGAATTGGCCCCTAGAGCTTAGCCAGTAGCCTTGTGCACGTACAAAATGCCAGTTCCTAAAACCATCGAGCTCAAGGAACAGCTTAGACAACTGTTAGAACAAGGGTTTGTAAGACCCAATGTTTCACCTTGGGGTGCGCTAGTTCTCTTTCAGAAAAAGAAAGATGGAACGCTAAGACTCTGTGTGGACTACAGCAGAGGTCTCAATCAGCTGACAGTTAAGAATAAGTATCCTATCCCCAGAATTGATGAGCTCCTGGACAGCAGGCTAAGTGGAGCCCAGATCTTCACAAAGATAGATCTCAAATCAGGGTGGACTACAGAGGTCTCAATTAGCTGACAGTTAAGAATAAGTATCCTATCCCCAGAATTGATGAGCTCCTGGACAGCAGGCTAAGTGGAGCCCAGATCTTCACAAAGATAGATCTCAAATCAGGGTATTATCATATCAGGATTAATGAGCAAGATATCCCGAAGACAGCCATCAATACTCGGTATGGGCATTATGAATTCACTGTCATGCCATTTGGATAATGTTGAATACTCGGGCTTTTTGGTATCCAAAGATGGAATTTCTCCAGACTCCATGAAAGTCCAAGCAGTCATAGATTGGCCTGAACCAAAGACAGTGAAAGAAGTCATAGATTGGCCTGAACCAAAGACAGTGAAAGCAGTCATCATAGATTGGCTTGAACCAAAGATAGTGAAAGAAGTCAGAGGATTCTTGGGATTGATTGGTTGGTATATAATTTTTATACCAAAGTATGCTCTCATAGCTTCCCCCCTGACTAATCTTCTCAAGAAGAATATCCCGTTTCAATGGTCTGCTAGGTGCTAGAGTGCTTTTGATAAGCTGAAGACCGCCTTGGTAACCAATCCCATTCTGAAGCTGCCACATTTCTCTCTACCCTTTGAGGTAATAACTGATGCCAGTGGCTTTGCCCTGGGAGGTGCACTCATGTAGGAAGGTCATGTAGAACGCCACGATCTGGAACTACTTTCAGTAGTATATGCCGTGAAGTTGTGGAGACATTACTTACTGGGTCAAAGATTCACTTTGATGAGAGATCATCAAAGCTTAAAGTGGATCTTCACTTAGAAGGATCTCAACATGTGCCAGAGAAGGTGGATGCAGACCCTGCAGGAATTTGATTTTGAAATCAAGTACCGCCCAGGCAAAGAAAATGTGGTTGCAGATGCCCTTAGCAGAAAAGCCTCCTTGCTTGCAATTACTGTAGTGTAATCCTTTGATTATTGAAGCAAGAGAGAAGATCATGGAGGATAGATTCTTTGGCCCTATTGCTACCCTACTTATGCAGGAAAGCAAAACTCCACAGGAGTTGTTCAAGGGTACAGCCTGGAAGATGGAATTATGTATTATAATCGCAGGCTATGCATTCCTAATGATGAGGGAACTAAGGTGTGCGCTTTTGCCGTACAGGTCGTAGCTGGGGACTTGCCGAACACCATATGCGAGCCACGAATGGCTGTGCAAGCATACAACCAGGAAAGCAAGCTCAAACAGAATGCAGAGGTGTGTCACTCACCGCTCAAAACCACCGCCGTGAAGGATTCTCGCGTCGCCAGCAGTGAAGAAGTAGCCGCCGTCGTCGTCGCTCTACCGCCTCGCCGCTCTACCGCCGTGCCGCTACACAGTGATCGCTCTCTCACTCTTTCTCTCTCTCTCTCTTTCGCACACACGCAGGAGAAGGAAACCAAGGACTATTCAACACATGAGAAATGGTTTTAGGGTTACATTTGACTCTTATAGGTGACGGCTATTCACACATGAGAAATGGTTTTAGGGTTACATTTGACTCTTATAGGTGACTTGGCCATTCACACATGGGCACCCATACATGGCCGACCGATCCTAACCCTTATCCTATTGATATTCAAGGTGCACCTCTCATCGGCGATCACCCAATCCCTTTATCCTTTGCATAGCCGACAAGCCCGGCCCATGACTCAGAATAGTTAAACTAATTACATGATGTAAAACATAGTACGTCTCAATGTCCGTCATAGGTTAACATGGCCCCCTTCCTGATGTAGATTTTGTCCTCGGGAAGCTATGGTATGGTAAGCTCGATAGGGTTGTTGTGGTAGACCGTCTACAAAACAGGGAAGTAGAGTGAAAGTATGCTGGAATTCAAAAGATATAAAGTGTATAAATTCAAGCATGTTAGACCACAATGGATGTTGCTATGAGACTTAGTTTAAGGGGTCACATGAATGAGCTAGTGTAGCAAATTAACAGGAGTTTAAAATTATTGAAAGTAAATCAAGAGTTAGCAAGGTGTCAAAGGTTAATCAAGGTTTATAACTGGCCTAAGTCAAGGAAAATAACCAAGCTTAATAAATAAACAGATGACCGCACTGTGTCTACTCTAAGAACAAGTTAATACCACGAGCCTAGGGACACAAGAAACATCAGAGTTACAGGAGCGTTTTGCCTTTATTTTTTTTATGCACGTGACAATTTTTACACACAATGGCGACCTTCCTAAGGCAAAACTAACATCGATCCTGGTACCATGTTTAACACAAGGCATTATCCAGGAATCTATTAGTTCACCTTAGGCAAGGCTACCCCCTACCAACCAAGGCATCGGTCTGGAGTAAAATACTCCTCACCTACCGAGTATCAATAAGGCGATAGGCCAACATTAAAGCACATCATAGACTTGTATTGCCATTTATTGTAGGCTTTTTTTTTATAAATTTATTTCTTTTGATCTTTGCTCCTAAACTATAATTTGTCTTGCATCCTTTCGACAAAGGGGTAAAAGCTATGTCCTAGAGGTCAACACACACATGGCCAGGTGTCAAACATTAAGATGGTTTGACCCTAGACCTAAGACAATCGTATTCCAAGGTTAACTAAAGACTACATGCATTCTCAAGAATATATCCAATAAGGTTAAACTCATTAATGATTCACACTAGCATGTCAGGCAACTTCAAAAACTAAGTAGTACATTGACAATTTCCATGTGGTCATGCATTATAGTTCATGCAATTAATTGAACAGTAAAAACAAAAGAGAGTGGGTATGGAAGAATTACATCTGTATTTTGGAGATCTCCTTGATTCGATGAGAAACATGCTTGCAATTTGATGAGATATTTATGTATGAGCATTGCGGCTATCTCAGGACTTGAAAGCGAACCCACCTCAAACTTTTCCACCTGTATAACCAACTAGCAAGCACTATACCTCGAGAGGCACATCAGTGTGAAATATTAAAGACTCGTTTAAGGAATCCAAACTAGAAAAAACTTGAAAACACTAACCTACCTACCAGTCACCACACTACTACTGAGGATACGGTAAGAGGATGTTGTAGAGTCCTGGCTCTAGCCCTAAGGCTAAGCCTCTATCCGCATCATCCAAATAAATAAAGTCAACCTCAGTAGTGCCATGAGTTTCATCCGTCCATTCATCATTATCAGATATTTCCTTTTCATTTTCCCATCCACATAAACTCATTAAGAATGTAACCATGCGAGGATAGTCATCTTGTGGAAAAGGAAAGCATTAGGCTAATGGGGATATGTCCTCTACGGAGTAGGAGTCAGTCATGGTCAATAGGCGAATTAGCCATTCTAATTCCACATTTTCCTCTCTGGCTAGTACATCTATATGATCCCATTCAGTTTCAATTACAGGATAGCACATGTGGAATATCTGAGAAAGGTACAGATGATACCTCTCACCAAAGGTGGATGAAGTGTGCGATGCTCTTGCATTTGCCATATCTGCAAACACAGATATAGCATCAGCAGGTTTATGATAGGTCAATCTAGTTCCGGATATTTCTCCTCTTTTTGTGCTCTTGCTCTTTTACTATTTTTTGTTTTTCTTTTCTTTGTTTTTTTTAATGTGTGAAGCTATATATATACATCCCCTTGAATTTAGCAATTACATGGTCAGGGGAGAAGGTTAAGGAGGAAGCATTAGAATGTCAAGCGTGAGTACATGCTCCCCCTTTCCTTAGGTAGATCATATTTTTTGCAATGATGTTGCAGCCTCTTGGAACCAATTTGTCCAGCCTCTTGGAACCAATTTGTCCTCTTGGATTCGAACTCTCTTGGTCGATTTTCACTTGTGTCCCCCTCACTTTCGGATGAACTACAGGAGGTCACCGTCCTAGGCCTTGAGCACATTGCTTCCACATTTGGGTGAATATTTGATTCATCCCCCCCATCAGGCTCAGGGTCAGTTTCTTCTTGAGATTCATACTCAGAGTTGCATTGGTCAGAGTCTTCTCTACTTTCAGTGTCAGTGGAGTTTGCCACTTTCTCGCCATCAGGAGCCAAGTGCATAACACCTATCATGTTTATTGGCACTAACGATGGCATATCTTGCCCCGGTGTTACCCAACTTGTGCCTCTATTTCCCCATGTGTCTAATGTTGCCGCTAGGTGTACCCAATCCATGTTATCGGACTCAGTCATACCCGGTAGGACATCCATATAAGGAGAATCTTTCCCATCATCAGTCTCTTTTTTGCATGTATAGCAATACCTTAATGGGGCGGAGTGAATAGTGGTATCCAATTGATTAATCAATGATAACCTTGCTTCCTAAAGGATGTGCACGACCATTCTCAAGATCAACTTGAATGACAGAGTCCTAGAATTGTAGATAGACATGGTTTTTCGACCAGTCATGCACCATTTGTGCTTCCCTCATGAAAGGACGTCCTAAGATCATTTGATATGACATAGGATGCTTGGAGAAATCCATTACAATGAAGGTATGTTTTACCTTGTATCCCAGGACCTTGATCTTAAGGTCCCTTAACATTCCAATAGGTTTAGCTATGGTTCCGTTTGCCATCTTAACCAGTATGTTTGTGACTTCGAGGTGAGGTCTCCCCATAGATTCCCAACAATTTTTAGTCACAATGCTCACTCTAGCACCACCATCAAGGATTCCCTTTAGAGTTAATCCCTTGGTAGTAATGGGGAGGGTTGCATTAGATTCGTCCCCTTCAAAGTACTGTCCCAACTTGTTAACAGGTATTTCAATGACCGAACCTTCATCTAGGTTGGGTTGTGGATCCCAATGTTCCCCTTCATCTTGAAGTGTGTCGGGACTATCCATATTTGCAAATTGTGGTAGCCCCGCCTTTAGTTCTCCATTGAGAAATGCCCGAAGAGCTAAGAATAGCTCAGGATCTCCGTATAATTTGGATATGATCATGGTTCTGATTTCAGAGGACATGAAATCCATTAGCTTAGACACATTCAACGATACTTTTCGAGACATCGCTCCTTGACTAAGGACTGGTGAAGATGGAATCACTTCCTCTTCGATGGGGTCAGGCATTCCCTCACTAAACATTCTTTCAAGCAAAAAGGGTGTTTGCCCACTTCTTGATATCCTATCCTCACTTTCTTCCCGAATGATACTAGGTATAGCTAACAGTTTATGGTTCCTGCTGTGAGGCTGAATTTGCGTAGGAAACACTGTGTCTAGAATTTTGATTTTTCTCGGGTTTGGCTCCAATTCTCCTTGTGTTTCTTCCACCAAACCCCTTAAGTGTTGCACTTGTTCAATCTCCTCAACTGGGTTTGGGTAAGTTCCAATCTTTTTCTTGAGGGTTTTTGGCCCACGTGGCTTGTCTTTGGGAGTCTCGGTCAGTTTGGGTGGTCGAGAGGGCATTAACTGACTTGGTTGTAGGGCCGAGGAAGTTTCCTTCTGTTTCCCCTTATTTATGTACTCGCTTGATTCTCCTTCGTTGAGCTCCCGAGTGGGTTCCTCCCTTAAGGTAGTGGCTTTGGTCCCGAGTGGGTTCCTCCCTTAAGGTAGTGGCTTTGGTCCCCTTATTTATGTACTTGCTTGATTCTCCTTCGTTGAGCTCTCGAGAGGGTTCCTCCCTTAAGGTAGTGGCTTTGGTCCCCATGGTTTCTATTGAATCGGAATCATTTTCGGGATCATTCATATACATGGGGTCATCTCTTGTCCCTATGTTAGTCTTTGAACTAGGCTTGGATCTCGTGGCATTAAGCGATCTCTTCCACCGCGTTTTCTTTTTCTTTTCTCGAGCAATTGATGCAGTATCCCTCTCCTCAAGAATGTAGTTTTGATTTTGAAGCATTGACCGTGTAACTACATTCGTGGGTACGAGTGTGGTTCCTCGTGCCTGGTTGGTGACCTCAACCAAATTTAATGGCGTAATCTTGGGTGCATTAGGATTATGTGGACATTGAGCAATCAAATGATCTATGCCACAACGATTACATGTAAGTATCGGCATTCTTGATGTGCTCCCTTGATTTGGTTGCATCTGAGTAGCAATCTTTTTTAGCCTATTAGGGCGCTCCACTACACGATGCGGTCCACCACACTTGTAGCATTGAAGAGGTGGTCTCCTTGCCAAGGTATTAAGGTTTTGCCCTCTTGTGGCGAGAGCGGCTGCTTGATATACAGGCTTGACTTGCCCGAAATGATCCTCCATGTAGTACTGGGGAGTCACTTCAAACGTATCAATCCCGTATGGAGCAGTGGGGTCTGTCTCCTCTTCATAATCCCCACACGCACTATGTGACTCACAACCCATCTGGTTTATTGGGGTAATCCTTGGGATGTGGAGGTTGTGGTCTTAGCACTGGCGGTGTAACGGCACAGACTGGACTACATTCGGATTCCTTGGAACTATGTGCTGTGACGGTTGCTCGACAGGTTGTGCAGGCATTAGCGCGGGTACTTGAGGTGTGTTTGACCAGGCTAGTGGTGCCTGATTTGCCAACATTCGCTTAAGTACTAGGCAATCTTTAGATCGATGGCCATACTTACCACATGCATTGTAATTCCCATTGAATTTGACTCTGAATGTGGGACATTCACTCGTGCTATGTGGTCCTAAGCAAACCGAACACCATTGTTGCTCTCTTCTTGGGTACATATGGCTATTTTGAGGAGCTCGATTACCCCTAAAGTATTCTTGGAGAGCCTTAGTAAGGTCGGTCACAGACATTTCAGATATCTTGGGCTCCTTGGCAATAGGTTTTACCGTCATTGGCTCGTGCCCAGATACTTGCGAACTAACGGATTTTGTCTCCGAAGACACCTTTTTACCTGCAATCATCAAGTTGTCTTGTAACTGGATTGCATTGGCAGTAACTGCTTCCCACGTTGTAAGACCTCTAATGACTAGGCCATTGTATATGTGCTCGTGGCACAATCCTCGGATGAATCTATCGAGCAGTTGGTTGTTATTGAAGCGCTCATCGGGGGGTGCAGCAAGAATTTAGATGCTTCAATCGACTTATAAAGTCTCTCACTGACTCCCCTTCCTCGCGTTCAGCTTTTTGGAGTTGAGATGCTACTCCCCAAAGCACACCCTCTCACGTATGTATTCTTTCAAGAACAATCTCTTGAGAGGGGTAGTGAGTGCGCTCTTCAACCCTTAAGGTTTGACACCAATCTCCGGCCTTCCCACTCAAGGTTAAGCCTAAGGCTTTACATTTATGCAGGTCATTGTGCTCTTCCAAGGAATCACACACATGTTCAAAGAATTTAATGTGCTTCCTAACATCCTCTCATTACCCACTGAAGTTTTGAGTGAGCTTAACCACTTGTACTGCCTTGCTTCTAGGTTCTCTCTCAGGCATGCCCCACATGTTTTCCACAATAGATCGTCCGATCGTCTGAGCAAACGCTGCGAGATCACCTAGGTGAGCAGGCATATAGGTGGTGGAGGCACTTCTCGGATAGCCTCGCTGATAGGAGTTGGCGTCGGTCTCGTATGTGTAGCCCGTGTATAGGTCAGTTAGAGTCTCTATGTGTAGATCATATTCCCAATTTTCATTGAGAAATATCCCATCCAGACTTGGTGTGCCAAACGGTTCTCTTGAAGTGGACGCAATGTCACTTCTTATGGATTGGCTTCTAGGGACCTCTACTTTAGGAGGCGCGTCGGAAGGTGGTAGCTCAGTAGGGCCCTCATTGAACAAAGTGGGTAGAATATCCACATGGACACTCTTTGGGAGGGTAGGGTCTACATAAGATGTGAATGGTGAATTTACTACCCCTCCTTCTTCATTTACTTCGCTTGTCGCATGTTCAGAGCGTGTAGCTCTACTAAAGGTCTCTATTAGACGACTAAACATGCTAGATCCGGGTTGTGGGGCCCAAAAGAGCATGTTTTGGCTTGTCTCCTCAGGGTTCTTGGTAGGGTGCCCTTCCATGGCTTCTGCGTTAGAGGATGAGTCACTAGCCGCTATTCGTGGATCTTGGGTTGCACTTCCTTGGGTTCCAGTGGAAGGCCAAGATGCTAACGTGGAGGGATGGTGTGAGCCTGCATGAACTGAAACACTTTCTAGTGGCTCAGACTCTAGCACCCGACTAGAGCATAGATGCATGTGACATGGGTACCCTATGGGCGTTGGTGACTACCTTTGAAGCCCACATAAGTGGTTTCTTAGGTGTTTCGCACCCCGTTTTTACTTGTTTTCATATTGTTTTTAACTCATTTTTTAGCCCCTTACTTATGGTCAAACGTGGACTAGGGCGTGTGATAGCTCGAAACGAGCGTATCGTTTAAAGGGTCCTAGCGTGCTTTTCAGCACTGTGTTCGCCTATCCAGAGCTCCTGTGGTCCTCAAAACAGTTTGTTTCCTTATGGGGAAAGGGGTGAAGGCCTATTTGCTTGTGGAGGAAAGGGTGAAGGCTTTATCCCACATGCTCACTTCACTCCTTGGGGGGTGGGCTACATATAGGGCACAACTTCCCATTAGCTCTCACTTGAAAGAAAGCTATGGAGGCTCACTCTCCTATATATATATAACAAAAGACTGAGGCCGGGGTCAAGGTCAATTGGGGGTTTTTCTTTTCAAAAAATTTTTCTCCAAATAAAAAATCTTTCCTCTTTACATGTTGGTTTTCTTTTTTTTTTAATAGTTTTTTATTATTTTTTTAAAATTAATTTTTTCTTTTTTTTTTCTTTTTTTTTGTTTGGGATAAGTTTTCTAGGGTTTCTTTCTAGGGATCAGACTTTGCTGCGGCGCAGTTCACACACAGCGTAGGCCTGGGGATTCAAAAATCCCCCCTCGCACGTAGAAAACCAGATAACAGAACGCACGCCCACACGTGGAACAGAAAAATAACAAAAGAAACAGAAATGCAGAAGTCAAATTGCACAAACAGATTGCAAAACACGGAAACACCTCAACAACAACACACAGACGTCTTTCCTACAATGTAAATTTCACTTCACGCAGCAGCCCGAGCTGCAAACTGGAGCTTGGTGCAAGGCAACTCCCCGGCAGATGTGCGCTTTTGCCGCACATGTCGTAGCTGCGTACTTGCCGAACACTGTATGCGAGCCACAAATGGCTGCAAGCATACAACCAGGAAAGCAAGCTCAAACAGAATGCAGAGGTGTGTCACTCACCACTCAAGACCGTCGCCGTGAAGGATTCTCACGTCGCAGCAGTGAAGGAGGAGCCGCCGTCGTCGCTCTACCGCCTCGCCGCCGCCATGCCGCTACACAGTGCCCGATCGCTCTCTCACTCTCTCTCTCTCACACACACGCAGGAGAAGGAAACCAAGGAGATAAGGCAAGAGCACTCTTGTATTCAACACATGAGAAATGGTTTTAGGGTTACATTTGACTCTTATAGGTGGCTTGGCCATTCACACATAGGCGCCCATACATGGCCGACCGATTCTAACCCTTATCCTATTGATATTCAAGGTGCGCCTCTCATCGGCGATCACCCAATCCCTTTATCCTTTGCATATGGTGCTGACAAGCCCGGCCCATGACTCAAAATAGTTAAACTAATTACATGACGTAAAACATAGAACGTCTCAATGTCCGTTCATAGGTTGACATAAGGGTCAAATTCTGAATGAAGCCCATGATAGCCTTATTGCAGGACATCTAGGTTTCATCAAAACCTACATGTCTGTGAAGAAAAGCTTCTTTTGGCCTGGTCTAAAAAAGGATGTGCTTAATCATGTACGCCAATGTTTGGCCTGTCAGAAAGTCAAGGCTGAGAGAGTAAAAATGCCTGGGAAATTACTGGATTACCTTCAGTGCAATCAGGTTACAACTCCATCTTCGTGGTAGTTGATAGACTAACCAAAGTTGCCCATCTGATTCCAGTAAAAGAAACCTACACTACAGTGGATGTGGCCAGAGTGTTCCTCAAGGAAATCTTCCGATTGCATGGCCTACCAGAAGAATAGTAAGTGATGGAGATCCCAAATTCACGTCAAGATTCTGGACTGCATTTTTTGAACAAGCAGTAGGAACTTTCTTGGATCTCAACATAGCTTACCACCCTGAGACCGATGGTCAAATAGAAAGGGTAAACCAAGTAATTGAAGATATACTTCGGTCATGCTGTGGGCAGGGAACCCAAGAAGTGGCTAAGCTATCTGCACCTAGTCGAGTTCGCCTACAATGCTTCTTATCACAGAAGTATTGGGATGAGTCCTTTCAAAGCTCTGTATGGACAAGATTGCTTAACTCCATTAACTTGGTCTGACCCATTGATTAGGGTCGAGATGTCCAGACAGATGCTTGATGACATGGAGCAGCAGATGCAGGCAATTTGGAAAGATATAAAAGCTGTCCAGGATAGATAGAAGCAGTATGTAGATAAGAAGAGGACAGACAGAAAATTCGAAGAAGCAGATATGTCTTCATTCGAGTACGCCCCAAAAGAGGTTCTCTATCTCTTAGGAAGTACAAAAAGTTATCCCCCAGATATTGTGGGCCATATCTGATTACAAAGAAAGTAGGTGACTTAGCCTACAAGCTTCTTCTGCCTCCTCATCTCAAAGTACATAATGTATTTCATGTTGACCTAAAAATGGTAAAAATATGACCAAACTGATCTGGAAAATTCTAGAATCAGTTTGCTTGGTGAGAAGCTCACTTTTTTCTTCAAATAGAAGCCTCTCCCTTTGTTGAAGGCTTAATAGTGTTTTATGTACTGTTACTCTACTCCTCCCAAGAGCCAAGAACTATGAATTTCTTAATAATTCACTAGTTTGTGACCATTCCCTCTTCTAAAGAATTGGTGCCCACTCTTGTTGCAAACAAGAGTAGATCCCTCAAATCATCAAGCCAAAGGAAAGCTCCCAGAATTTCATGTAAGTAAGAAATCTTACTTTTTCTTATTCTTTTAATGGTTTTCTAAATTGTTTGTTATCTTAAAATGATAAACAGATGCTATGCCTTCTTGGAAAGGCTTTCCCCCTCTCTCATTCTTAAAATCAGCCCTTTTTTATCCTAGTTAAGTGATCTAATTGTTGAAATTAAACTTTTCATATTGTTTCTCTTAAAAGTGAAAATTGATTAGTTTAGAATGCTTTAAACCAATTGGGGATAATTCCTAATTTACCTTCACTAAAGCTTGTGGACATTGAAGCTTCTCTTCTAGAAGAAGAGAGAAAGATCAAGAAAAGGTGGAGACTACATCATGGATGGAGCCCTCTACACCAAAAATACATTATGGATGGAGCCCTCTACACCAAAAATACATTCAAGGGATCATCATCAAAGGTTATCTTTAAAGCCAAGAACAACAACAAATGCCACTTTTGTGCCAAACCAAGTCATTATGAGAAAGACTGCTACACAAAAGAAGAAGATATATGCCAACCTTGTACAAGAAAATGAAGAAGAAGAACCTCTAAAAGACGTTGAGGCCTCCCAAGAGGCCAAATGGGCTTTCTAGTTTTTTTTCTCATACTAAACCATTGCATGTCACAAAGTTCAACTTGGATCTCACTATTTTGTTAGCCACATAGTCTAAAACTGGAGAGGATATAAGGATGGGGACATAGGTATTGACACCAGGAGGTGGTCAAGCTATGTAGCTTCCCTTTGACCACCACTACTAATCCAGAGGTATGATCTAAAAATCCCATCAGTATAAGTGGAAAAGCATCTCACGAAACTAGATCTAGAAGATGAATGGAGAAAAAATACTGATTGGGAACCAGACAAAGAGGTCTATTATAGATCTTGATTGGTGGTGTGCTTTATGATAGATGTATGCATGGAAGAGGAAAAGCCAGTTAGTTGGGTTTGCAATGCCAGTGATACCAAAGGAAATGGCCATAAGTAGTGCATCAAGAAAAGAGTAGCATTCATCGAGAAAAGAGTTGCATGCATCAAAAATGGCCATAAGTAGCATGTGTCAGGAAACAAGTATGTCTATAAATAGCATACATCCAAAAAAGTATGGAGGTCACATCAATATGAATGTGCATCCCTATACCCTCATAATTCCTATTGTTTTGTGTGCCTTTTCCATACAAGTCCTCCAAAAGCTAAAGATTATGCTTTTGGGTAGATAGTCATGTGCTCTTAACTACTGTGACATATAGCCTAGTGAGCAGCTCCTGCTACTCTCTCCAATCATGCTCTTTGCATCCCATGCTCTCTACTATCATCATAACCAGCCCATCAGCCATTAAGATGGTGTAATTGAAACACTTAAGCTCCGATATCCTCAAGGAAGTAGAAAAGCATGCAATCTACATAAATAGAGGAGAAAAAATTGGCCAAGTTATAGAAATCGAGCATGATAAAAATGTCATCTGTAAAAAGTGAAGTTCCCAATATATGTAATAGAGCAAAGGTGCTTAAGCTTCCTACAAAGGGAGAAATCAAGATGAAGCTAGTTGATAGAGTACCTCATCCCCACGAGTTCAAGACACTATGGACAAACAAAATTAGATAAGGTTTATGGTGGTAGAAATGATAAATATTATCCATAAGCCCTATTGTATCTTAGGAAGAACTATGGATTAGTGACATTAGCAAATGCAGGATCCAAGGTGGTCGAGGTCAAAATCTTACATAGTAATCGAAAAGATTAGATGGAGAAGCTAACAAAATAGAGTAGCATCAACTAAAAGATTAGAGGCTATCTTAAGGCCCTCTTCCAAGGAGGATTAGTCCTAGACAAGAAAAAACAAAAAGAGGACAAGAACATAGCTTATTACATAATAAAACAAGGAAAATCTCAAAAGTACTAAGAAACAATTTGAATCGGATAGCAGAAGTAGTAGGGAAAAAAGGGAGAAGAGTGGAGAGTAGGATAAGGGAGAACATATGTGTTGAAGCTCACACCCACCAAGCATGTGAGTAGTTGGGAGTAGATACTACCCTCAATTATTGTTAGTCATAAAAGAGGGAGAGATACTCCCAAACACTTGATAGCTTGAGGGGCTCCTTCCGATGAGTGCCATGGTAAAGTGGTATGAAAAGGGATTAAGTACATGGTGTGAAGACATAGCCTCAACCCTTGCCAATCAAACTCTAAACTTTGGTAATGCAATGAGAAGGCTTGGCCAAGAGATCAGCAAGCAATAGCATTTCTTCCACATATCACAATTGGTAATTCACAAATGCCACCAATTGATGAGAAATTGGTGCATGAGTTGACATTTGATATTAGATACATTGGATGCACTTTTTGATTTGAGATTCGATTGTACAAAGGATATTATGCCAAAATTTTTACAAAGTACATATATGGTGCTTATGGATTGAATTTGAGTTGCGCAAATACATGCCTAAGGTTGCTGGATAACACTTTTGGATCCATTGGAACATTCACAAATATAATTGGGGTGCAATACGACAATTTTGGGACACTTTAACTATGTTTTACAGAATCACAAAACCCCAATTTAGTCAAAAATGGTTAGGGCTATTTTTTGAGTGTTTATATAGCTGTTTAATACTCTCTAAGGGCTATGTCTAGAGCCATGAAACTCCCAATTCCGATACCATTTTTTGGTATCCCAACTAGCAAGGTCAACCCTGCAAGGAGAAACCCTAATTCAATCATAGCCTTACTTTTTATCTTGCCAAAGTGTTTACATATTCTAAGAGTACTCTCTTAGAGAATCCAGAAGAGCCATTGAAGTCTCCGATCCATTACTATTTGGCTAGTCATCGAGCATGTGTATTGAGTACTTCCAACTATCACATCTCATCTCTCTCACTCTCTGAGCTTGATATATGGTTGTGTGTGACTGTGTGTGCGTGAGTGTGTAGAGCATATACTCCCTCATCCAACATTGGTATTAGAGCTATGTATCAGAGCTTGGTTTCAGAGCTAATAGCTCCATGCCTTTATAATCTAAAGCAACAAAGCAAGTGGTATATTAGTATCATTATTTTAAGATGCCGTACATTCTAGGTAAGCTCTCACACTTCTCATAGATCTAGGGTTTTTACCTCCTTTTGTACATTGTTGGTGTCATTAGTTGTTACCCCGTTATACATTGTGGGTACGCTCTCGCATCTCGCACTTTACATGGTTTTAGGGTTTCCCATTCAACCATTCGGCTTTAGGCTTTTTGCATTCAGGATTTGAACATTCAACATCGCCTTTCAACTCAGCAGTAGTCAGCTTTCAATTTTTAGCCTTCTGCATTCAGCAGTCGACTTTCAACGTTTGGTCAAGTTTACTTTCTTGGCCAAGTTTACTTTCTTACCTAGATTTACTAAGTTTGGCATTCCACCTATGGCCTTCTCGATGTTTAGCATTTGGGTTACAAATTCAACGTCAGCCACTTTCGCTTGCAGATTCTGATCTGTTGATTCCGTGTTAGCTGCTTCCACATGTAGACTCTGATCTGCAAAATCTACGTCAGCCCATTTCGTCCTATTGATCCCATGTCAGCTTCTGACCTATTGATTCTATGTCAACTTCTGACTTGTTGATGCCATGTCAGCTTCCAGTAGGCCACATCAAATTTTGACCTGCTTGTTGATGCCAAGTCAATAGATTTCGACCTGCTGATTCCATATCACCTTCTGACCTACTGATGTCACGTTAGATATTGACTTGCTAATGCCACATCAGCTTCCGATTTGTTGATTCCACGTCAACTTCTGACTTGCTGATTCCATGTCAACATCCGACCTACTAATTTCTTATTAATAGATTTCGACATGCAGATTCTATGTTTGCCATTTTCGCCTACAAATTTCAACCTGCAAATTCCTGGTTTGGTGACTTTGCACATGCATTGAACAGACATTTGAGGTACTCTGAGTCACGTGCAGCTACTTCCTGGCAGATATACTTCAATTTAAGCATTCATTTGAGGTACTCTGAGTCACGTGCAGCTACTTCCTGGCAGATATACTTCAATTTAAGCATTCATTTGCTATGTTAAATGTCTGGAAACACTAGTGACTTGTTTGGCAATACCGAGGATGCAAATTTTGCACATGATCGCTATGTCTTAATAGTCACATGCAGTAATCAACTTGTTTCTTATTTGTCATTGTCGGATGTTGATTGGTACTTTGATACATATGCAGAATTGTTAGCTCTGGTGTTGGTTCATTTGATGCAAAGGAAGAGGCTAATTGGGCTCATGATGATTGTGCCTTAGTCAATACATCCTCATTGCATGATGTTGCTTTGCCAGTCATAGATTCTCGTCATGATATGTACTGTGATGATTATGCTTTATAGAAATTGTCAAGTGAGTTTTGTCTATGGCTATTGCTTTCTCTATGGCTATTGCATTTGAGGGGGGACACATGTGTATTCCTATTGGTGATGCCTTGATCACTTATGAATTTGACCTCTCAATTGTGTGCTGTCTTGGAGACATATTTTTATGCAATGTTGTTTACTTGTTGAGATGCATTACTCTATTTCCTAGCTTCTTGTTTGAGTTGCCTCCCCTTTACACCTCATTTACATGTATGCTAATGGTGTCAGAATGTTACATTGTCTTCAACTTGGTTGCCTTGTCACTATGCATAATTTAGGGTTTCTCTAATCAATCTATGTGGGATTACACATCTCTTTTTTTTTTACCATTGTAAGGTTGCCCAACCTAAAAGGGGGAATCCTTAGATAGTCTACTAAGCTTTTGAATGAATTTCCTAGCAATCGACACCTCGACTGTGTAGAGATACAAGGATATGACTACTAGGTGAGACCTAACTCTATGTTGCAGGGGCAGTGTGGTCTCCTAAATGATTCGAAAAATTGATTCACCCTCAAAGTGATCAACCTATCTTGGGCAAACTCTATCCTTGATTCCTAGAAGCAACACCTTTTTCCCCCCCTAGTCCTCTATAAATAGAATTGCCCAGGGCCTTATTTCCCTAGCATAGCGCAATTGACTAGCTTCGTTGGAAAGCTACCCGACTAATTAGGTCCACGCATCCATAGGATGATGCCATTAGGGTAATCCATCCTCCCACTTTCCACCCAACTCACCCGTCATTTTTGTTTTCTAACCAGATCTACCACAATGTATGACATATATAGACAAGTTCATTAATTAGGAATCTTACACGATGTTAATTAAAATAGCCATTTGACTTGGAACCATGATACAACAATGCTAGAAACAAGGAACTTAATTAAAATTAATTACAAAAGTTCAAATCCAACTATAGCCAGATCTAGGCTCTCTTATTCCATGTCTTATTCCGTCGATAATCTAGAATTCAGCCTTCCAGTCTCCATAGACTAGGTAATCCCTATGGGACCGTATACCTCGTCCATTGGTTAGTGAGGACTCAAGCCGGCCTGTCGCCCTCTTAGGCTCCATCGCTTGATGATCCTCTCGCTCCTCAGTCGGAGGTATGTCTACGTTCTAGGGTGGGCTTATTTTACCACACTATCCTGAGCCCACTATACTAGGTGAGTTCTAACATCCCAATGGTATGAGGGATACCTTGGGCCAACTTCGGACCTCACTAATGTCACCACCACCCGACTAGACAAGCACATGAATGAGGTTAACATCAAGGCGGGGAGAAGATGCACCTATACTTTAATTTAAGCAAGATAGTAATATAATAATTCAATCCAACCTTATATAAGATACGAGAAACCACATTATCCTTTCAAGAAAGTAACAATTCTATATGAGATTTGATCTTTTCAAAATAAGGAAAAGCAAATACCATCCTTTTTTTTAAAATTAATGCTAACATCAAGGATTGATCCAAAAACCTCTTTTAAATGATTTTTAAGCTAACCTAACCATTTCCTCCATGAGGGACTCCCAAGGGAAGAATTGGAGCCGCATTCAGAGCATTCCCTCTTGCGTCGTTGTTGTCCACTTCCCAAGGTAATATTTTGGCATCTTCGAGGAGGATCCATACTACCCATCTTCTCATAGCTCGTGCGATCACAAACTCAATGCTCCATATGGATTGCGATTTGGAGTCTATTTGCTCACTTTATGTGCAAAAGACCCTTCCGTGGAAACCACCTCTTAGAGAAAAAGTGTACTTAAGTATCTTTATATGGGGGGTCAAAAAGTAGAGTGTCCTTAAGTTGGGAACAAGGAAAATGAACCAGAGGGCTGCGGGGGAGGAGAAGGGTTCTCCCCTTAAGTCTATTCACACGGGGAGGAGGGGAGAGCAATGTAGGACACCCCCTCCACAAGAGTAGAGGGCTGGTTGTGAGATCTTGGCAAGGAGAGGGCTGCTAGAGTGAGCTTGGCTAGAGAGGGCTACTAAACAGAGCTTGGCAAGGAGAGGGCTGCTAGAGTGAGCTTGGCTACAGAGGGCTACTAAACAGAGCTTGGCAAGGAGAGGGCTGCTAGAGTGAGCTTGGCTACAGAGGGCCATTGAGGAGAGCCTACATGCACAAAGGTGGCTGCCTGCTGGGTATATGTGTGCCGATGTGTCCAATGGCTATAAAAAAAAAATTAGTGAGATTTTCCAGGGTGTTTCCCTAGTCATAGGGGTGCAGTACGTTCGTCAATCGAACATCCGAACCTACATTTATTAAGGTTAGAATTTTATCGTACTTTAACTAGAATTTTACATAGAGGCTTATTCTAGTGTCTATTTTGAGTGCTGTAAAATCCTATACTAGGGTGAAATCGCACATAGATTTCAAATTTGGACTCGAAATTTTAATATTCCAAGTGGAAATAGCTCAATTATGAAAATTGATGATTTTTACACCATAAAAGGACCATAATTTCATCTATTAAATGGACATAAATTATTATTGAAGATGGGCATGTTACATCCTTCCCCCCTTAAAGAAATCGAGATGTCCTTATCTCATCATGAATTCGGGGTATTCTCTTAAGAGTGTAGCTTCATCTTCCAAAGTTGCATCCTCTTCAAGGTAGTCTTTCCATTGCACTAAATGTTCTATAAGAGTTTGCCTTTCTCTAGAATCTATGATCCTACTAGGCTACAACTCAAGGACTCCTTGAGTTGGGATTGCAACTTGCTCATCATCAAGAATTTAATCAAGACTGGGTACATAAGGCTTTAACAAGCTTACATGAAATACATTGGACCTTAATATAGGCTGGGAGCTATGGCTTATAGGAACTTTTGCCCAAACATTTGATAACTGTATACGGTCCACAATATCTTGAGTTTATCTTCTTGTGTTTCCCAAGTAATAGAGAGCTACGCTTGGGTCGCATCGCAAGAACTTTATCTCCTTCCTTGAAGATCTTTTCAGTCCTCCTTGTGTTGGCATAATGTTTCTGCTGATCTTGAGCAGCTTTAATATCTTTCTAGATAGCCTTGGTCTGCTCTTCCATCTCCTCGAGCATTTTTCTGGAGGCTTCAACGCTTAAGGTTGGATTAGAGTAATTTACAGGAGAGAAGCGTTCCTGCCCATAGAGTGCTTTAAATGGTGACATCCCTATGCTCTAGTGATAAGATATACTATAGGAAAATTCTACTAGAGAAAGGTATTGAATCCATCTTCTTGGCTCCTGCCCACAATATGCTCTGAGAATGTCTTCAGTTGCTTGGTTGACTCTCTCAGTCTGGCCTTCGGTCTCTGGATGATTATTGAAATATACCCCGATGATTATGTAAGTGTGTGTGGGTGTCAGTGGTGGTGTGAACTCACCCTTAGAATAAGTGAGATAGGGTTGAGTAAGAGTGTAGAGAAAAAAAGATACATGTACTCAACAGACTACTATGGAATGAAGAAACTGAAGATGGAGGAAGGTTGAAGAAGAACTCTGTGTCATTGTCTCATTTTCATCACATTGTCCTTAGTGTTAGAACATCATGGCCCAATAGTTGTCAGTGGAGGTAGCAAGTATAAAGAAAACACATTTTTGCTTCACTGCTGCATGCCAATGCCAAAGCTGGGGCAATGCTAAAATTTGGTCAACTGTGACACTGCATATTGAATTTCAAGATGGGTACTGCATATGTAATAAGACATCCGACAATTCGATATGATAAGGTGCAACATCAAAAGTATCGTTGGAGATAGCAGGATACCCCCCTCGATTGCTATGAACTGGATACTTAAATAGTGAAAAAGCCCAATGTTTGAACATCAAATGCATGCTGTAACGTCGAAAGTAAATCGTCAAGGCAAATTTATGCTAAATCTGGTAAATGTCAGCAGGAGCAGAAGGTTCAATGCATGACTATAACCCAATGATCATCCTCCAATGTATTAAGTAGAGAAGGTGGCTCCTCATGTAATACGGAAGCAATAAGGGCAAAATCAATAAAATAAGATGCATGACCAGAGGCAATGTGTGTCCAACTACTGTTAGTAGTAGAAGATCACAATAACCGCATCCTCTTCAATTAATGCATCACCCATGGAAATTAGAGTAATATGGGAAAGTTGGGCTACTGAATTTGACTGAATGGTACCTATAGAGGACTTATTTAGAGCCAGAACATGCTTAGCTGAGTCAGCAAAAGAAACATATAGTGTAAGCACTGTGAACAACAACAAGGGATAAATTGTCAAGGTACATTGAATGCTAATACATCTGAAAAATAACTTGTGTTAATGGTCAAGCTAACAAGGTGTAATTAGCAATGGAAATGGCCTGTTAGAACAAATCTGACAAGTGGAGGCAGCAAGGCATACATCCCACCAGACCATGAGAGTATAAGGTAACTCTCAGCATGGCAATGTAAAAGATGTGTAATCCCACACAGATTGAGGTAGAGGAACCCTGAATTATGCATAGTGACAAGGCAACGAAGCCGAATAATGTAATAGTCTGACTCCATTAGCATCCATGTCAATGAGCTGCAAAGGTGAGGAGACTCAAACAAGGAATTGGTTTAACATAGGTTATATATCTCCACAAGTAAAACACCACTACATACAGGTATGGCTCCAAGACATAGCACAACTAAGGGGTCAAATGCATAAGTGACCACAGACATCACCACTCCATCACCCCATCAACAATACACACCATGTGTCCCCCCTTAAATGCAATACGCCATAGAGACAACACTGTTGACACCAACTATAAAGCATAATCAGTTGAGGACAGATCATCACATTAGGCTCAATGTCAAGCATAGCACAAATTAACAATCCTAATTCAACGTACAGATCATCTCTAGGATTAATGTTAGGCAGAAGAGCATCATGCAATTTTGCATCAAATTAACCTAATAATTGACAATCCTACATGTGACCAGTATTCTCCCTTTTGACGGATTTGCAATGTCAAGAGTTTGTGTGGGAGCTGCATAGGTGGCAACTCCTAAACTTAAAAAAATTAATGTTGTAACCGCATAAGAGGTGTAGTTAAGGTGACCTAAATGAGCAATGCAAAACCAAATTAGCAATCTGTAGGTCGGAAGCTGCAAGCAAAATCGGGGGTTGTAGAATTTATAAGTCAAAATTTGCTGACGTGGAATTAGTAGGTGTCGAAAGATGACATGGCATCGACAGGGCAACAGGTCAAAGACTGACTTAGAATCAGCAGGTCCAAAGCTGAAGGCAGAGTCGTCACATCAGAATCAGCTCATTGTGATGGTGGACGCTGAAGCAACTAACGAACATAATCTAAATTTGCTGATGTAAGGACATTGAATCGGCTGATGGAAGCTGAAAGTCAAATGTCGAATGCCGAAGGCGGAAGTCCGAAAAATATATTTAAGACAATGCTGCCATACACGCGTTTCATACACGCGCGAGCGCGTGTATGGTCACGCTTGTATTTGAATAGAATCGGGCACGTAAACGCGTTTATATACACGCAGTAATACACGCATCTATACACGCTACCACACACGGATTAATACACGCTATCATACACGGATTAATACACGCCACCATACACGGATTAATACACGCATGGTAAAGAAAAACTGGAAAAAAACTGAAGAAAAACTGAATTCCTTTATAAAATTAAGAACTATTTTCTTTAAACCATCTCATAGTACATTACAGTATACATCATTACACAATCCCACTACATGCATTTACAACAATGAAATATATTCAAAAATAAATCATGCATATGAGATGATAGAAATGTCATCAATTTAGAACGTACAGTGACGGATTGGTTAGGGTTCGATCTCATCTTCAATAAGATCCATCCTTGCCAAACGATCAACATCAATATCCATTTGATCAATTCGTAAGGCCACGATTAAATTTATTCCACTATCGATATTCTGTACTCCATTGATAATGGTATCGATGTCTTGATCATCCTCATCAACATCACCATCATCCTCAATGGTAGGGTCATTCTCATGATCACGAGAAATGGCACGCTCATCCTCATTATCATGATCATCTCTTATTTCTTGATCATCGATCACATCTTCATTGGCATGTTCGACATCATCTTCATTGCGGCTTGTTACATCCTCCATATGCTCCATATCAGTGAATGTATTATACATCACTTTGGAACGTGGTGCAATAGGGATGACGTACCACCATTTAATGTCATGCACCATTGGTAGATAGATAACCTACTCAAATACACATAGTACAGTAATTAATTAGCATATCAAAAGTCAAGGGGTACGCGAGCTTAGATATATATGTACATGAAACACATTAGTAAAAAAATGCATACCTGCTCACATTGTTGTGGCAATACGAGCCTATCTTTCTTTGTTTGCCAAAACTTTGTAGAGTCAATAGTTACATAGCCACTTACATGGCGTTTTATCGTTGCACAGGCCCTTTTTCCACCACGTTCATTTGCCATTTGACATCCAAAACATACACAAAGAAGCGACGAAAGTCAAGCCTAAATATGTCTTGGATTATGCCACAATAATCATCCATTTTTCCATTAGCTCCCTCAAAGCTACTAATGACACCGCAATCTTGTGTATTTCTCTTTTCATCAATTCTTTGTGTTCGAAAATGCTTGCCTTCACACCATATAGCATTGAACATAGTGCACTGGACCAAAATAGAAGCAATATTTGTGTAAGCAATGTGAATAAATATTAAAAGCAAATCACTTACAACTAATGCAAAACATTAGTTCTATGTACCTTTAACATGCATCCTCGTGCATACTCCCATTCTTCTGCCATGATATGCAGCCCCTCGTCGCTCTCTGCTCTCTCCATTTCCTCATGCAACCAATCAACATGGATATCATTCGGAAGTGTTGCTAGATGCTTAGGGTACGCCTTCCGAGAGCCATGTTGCCTCCGAAAGAGAGCTCTTTCTGCTTGCCTTTTTGTCTTTGCATCCTCATATCTTGTAACCCATCTGCTCATCACATCACTATTAAGGATACAAGTGAAATTGAGATCATCAATCAATGTTCTGTCAATTACTTTACTCTGTCCTTTTCCTTGAGGCACAATAGAGGTCATCCTCAAGTCCTCTTCATCGCTCCATAGTCGTGGCAAAGAGCTGTCCACCTGACCAAGAAATTCTGAAATATATACAAGAGACTCTTGTATCAACCAACCCTCGGCCATGCTTCCTTCAGGCCTTGCACTTTGCCTCACAAAGTCTTTTAAGGTCTTCATGAAGCGCTCTAGGAAGAACATCCAACGTGCATGCACAGTACCACATAAAGCGATTTCGTCCACTAAATGCACAATGAGATGTAGTTGACTTGTGAGAATGGTTCGCGGAAAAGTCTCCTCTACCAAACAAACCACCTCCACTGCCATAACACGCGCATCATCCAACGTGGTTGGATCAATTGCTTTGGAACTAACATATCTGAAAAATAAATAAATAGTACGTTATACCTCATGCACGTTCATTTTGCAAGGTATAATGAAGGGTGATCTGACATGGGTTTTACATACCTCACAAGCTCGCCCATCTTATAAATACATTTTTTCAAACTCTTATTTGCACAATGGTCGATGCTAGTAGGTAGTATGAACTGCGCACATAAGAGCACATGTATGTATGGTTTATGGCATTACAAAATTTAATTTCAACGTACAAGACTTGGAAAACACTTACTTGAAGCATCTTGTGCCAATCGTGGGACTTCAACCCATATAGTTGCTCAACGCCTCTTTTCTTAGTGGTTGTAAAGCTCGGGGGGGTCACTCGTATAAATATGTAAGTATCACGTGGGTTCAACAGAAGGACATTTTAAATATTTAAAACTTACAGAAATATATTTACAGAGGGGATTTATTTATTGTATTTTAAAAAAAATTACAGATTTGAATAGGAAAGGATACATTATATTCACTAAAAAATACACAGATAAGGGACTTTTTAAATAGGTCTTGAACGCACGTGATATAGAGGATTTACATATAGTGACCCCCCCGAGTTGTAAAGGCTCCCTTCAATGATCTCATGCATCCAGTGGGAGTACGCAAAGTGGTGATGGCCTGCTTTACCTACTTCTCCTCTTTCTTTGATATAATCCATGGTGTAGGCGGAAGACGAACGTGCCCACCCACCTCTCGTGGCCAAGCTTGACGCATACGTCCTGCGTCCCGCAAGTCCTCACATACGCTAACATTGTCTCGTTTACCAATAATATGTTCCCAAATACCAGATCCCACATTCTTGAAGATGTGCATGGGATCAAGAAGATGGTTGATCTTAAGATGGGTCCAATATGGCAGCCGAAAAAAAATGGAGTACCTACACAAGGGATTGCTCTATGTGACCTTTAATCCAATTAGAGACTACACAAAACAAGATTGAAAAAACATTACTATACCTGTTCATGCCATCTGGAGGAAGAATAGTTGTAGACTCCCAAATACGCTTCCAATCTTTTGCACGAAGTGTTTGTGGAGGAATGTTACTCTTACTAGCAACATATTTAGGATGATCTGAGGGGAGAAATCGATGATGATTATCGAATATGGTCTTACACAAACTGTCAACATACTCATGTACTAACGAAGGGCCACAAACAGGACATGCATGTTTACCCGATGTTTTCAAACCTGTTAAAATATAAATAAAAGTTAGAATAATAAGGTCAATATGTATAATTAATATATATAGCCAATAGTATTAGAGTAGGGAGGTAATTAGAATTCTTACCAGAATAATCGTTGTATCCTGGAAAGTCATGATTGTCCACATCAACACTGCTTTTAAGTCGAAGTGTTGAGAGAAGGGAGGCCTACTAATGTCCACCACCGCAACACCTCTCCATAGTTCCTCCAACTCATCAATCAACGGTTCAAGATAAACATCCATATGCTTGACTTTACGTTTCCCTGGAATTAGAAGAGATAACATAAGATGTCCCTTCTTGATCGCCATTGAGCATGGAGGGAGCACCGAGTCATCATCTGGGCATGGAGGGAGCACTGAGCATGGAGGGAGCACCGAGTCATCATCTGGGTCTGAGTAGTACTCAGACTTATAGTATCACATTCCATATTGAGGATGTGGTTGTATATATTTTTTTGTAAACTGAAGCCATGGGCTACTTCGAGATATGGACTCCCTTGTATATATGATAGTATTACATTCATGTCTATCTTGAATCGTGTATTGACAATGTATGCATTCATGTCATTCTTGTCTTAATTTTCCTCGTGCATATGTTCTTCGTGGATGGTCTAATGCACCAAAAAAAAAAATCCAGAGAGTGTTATTGGGTGTTGGAATGCTGGAACACTATTCAGGCACCAAATAGCACTCTCTGGATTTTTTTTTGGCTCTCTGTTCACGTGTATAAACGCGTCAGAACTGCTAAAAATCGCGTGTATATACGCAGATACTCTGTAAAATATGCGTGTATAAACGCGTCAAAACTAACAATTACGCGTGTATAAGCGCATCTAAATTAAAAAAATACGTGTATAGACGCATGTATCAATGCGTCTGAGTACATCTGAACTGAACTGAACGCGTGTATACACCCGTGTATGAGCGCGTCTGGGAGGTCCTATACACGCGCTTTTACACGCATGTCTCTGGCCGCGATGATACACGCGCTGATACACGGGCCCGCTACTTTTTTTCACAAGTCATTTTTAGCGGCTAGGAGCGCGGGTATGAGCCCGATCCCTTGTAGTGTATGGATGTCGAAAGCAGAGTGTCGAAGTAGAAAGGCAACTGTTAATGGGTAAACCTGGCCAATGAAATAAATCTGACCAATTGCTAAATGCTGACAGGTGAAGGACTGAAATGTAAAAGCCTTAATCAAATGTTAAACGTTGATGGTGGTTGAAAGCTAAATTCCAAACGCCAAGCTGCTAAAAGCTAATTGCTAAATATAGCCAAAAGTTGAAAGCCAAGCTACTACTGATGTGGAGGCCACAATCAAATGTCAAATGTTGATGTTGTATGAATGCAACAGCCAAGCTCTAAAAGCTGACTCTGCTGCGAAAAGCCTAGCCTATAAACACTAAAAGCAAAAAGCCAAGCGCCGAATGCTGAAGGGCTAAAGCCGAATGGCTGAATGTGGAGACTAAAGAGCCAAATGTCGAATGCTATAAGCTAAGCACTGAATGCTCAAAGCTGAAGATGAAATAAATGAATAGCTGAATGTGAAGTCAAATGCTTTAATGTGGAATGCTTCAAGTAGAATGGTTGAATGAGGAAAATCAAATGCTAAATGGCTGACCGAGCAAAGCCAACTGATATAGTTGATGAACGAGGAAGTCCAATGCCGTGAGCTGAAAGCTAAATGTTTAATTGTAACTGGGAAAAACGGATGGAAGTAGCTGAATGGCTGATCAATGATTAAGTACAACTGAAGCTAAACTTGAATGTGCAAATGCTGATTGAGGAAAGCCAAAGGTTTATTTGCTAACTAGGCCAAGCTAACAGACGCAACTTAATGGTTGACCAAGAAGAATCGACGGACATAGAAATCCAATGCTGAAAGGAGTGCTGAATGGCTGATTGGTCTAAATTGACAAATGTAAAAGTTCAATGTCAAAAAGTGAAAGCTAGTACTCAGATATAGCAACAAAAATAATAGAAACTACAAAACTCGATGGATATCAAAATCCAATGCTGAAAGCTTTTGAAAGCTTGAGTTGAGTGTAGTGCTAGTGTGTGGTGTTGTGGCCAGAATGTATGGTAGCATAAAGAAAAGCTGACCAATGTATAGAGGAGGCAGAAACCCTAGATCTGTGGAAAGTGAGAAGTGCAAGAGCTTACCCAAGCTTGTGGCATTGAAGATGAATGGATGTATGGTGGCATAGATGTCAAACAATAGTAATGTACACCAAGCTTGTGGCATTGAAGATGAATGGATGTATGGTGGCATAGATGTCAAACACTAGTAATGTACACCAAGCTTCACCACTTTAGAGACTAATGGAGAGGAGCTAATGGCTCTATAGCGAAGCTCTAAAACCAGCTCTAAAAAGCCAACAGGTGGCCATGCCAATAAGGAGTGTGTCAAGGCCAATGGCAAGAAGTCAAGGTGGGAGGAGGCGTAAATGTCGATGGTGGCAGGTGCTTTAACAGTCAAATGCACGCAAGCTCCAAAACCAACAAACTGAAACCGAGGCCGTAAACCTTAGCTCTAATACCAATGTTGGATGAGGGAGAAGATTCTCTACACACTCACACAAACACACACGTACATACATACACACAGTTGAATCAAGCTCAAAGAACGAGAGAGACCAAAAACGAAGTTGGAAAGTACCCGATGATAATGATAAGAAATGAGTGGAACACAATAGTACAAATAGAAGCCCTAGCCCTAGGGCTGATGTGGCTAACACACAAGAGTGTGTTAGCCACACAAGAGTGTGTTCCCATGTGAACACACAAGAGTGTGTTCACATGGGAAAAAACCCCTACTAGCATTGGGTAAAAAGTGCCCATGTGTAGAGCTGTTTCACACCATGGACTGAATCAAGCTCAAAGAACGAGAGAGACCAAAAACAAAGCTCGAAAGTACCCGATGATAATGATAAGAAATGAGTGGAACACAATAGTACAAATAGAAGCCCTAGCCCTAGGGCTGATGTGGCTAACACACAAGAGTATGTTCACATGGGAAAAAACCCCTACTAGCATTGGGTAAAAAGTGCCCGTGTGTAGGGCTGTTTCACACCACGGACTTCCAGGCTAATAAAGGCTAACGATGGCTTGTGTAAGTAGAGAAACAATATTCAAAGTTTCAATGGACAATAGAGGATATCTCATCGAACTTGCGCTAGTTTACGCCATCTCTATTGCCTGGATGATGCATAGATGCTTGACCATGTTTTCTATTTATTCCTACTTTCATTGTATGCTATTGTGGTGGAAGCCTGTGAAGGTACAACATAGATATTGTTGTTCACTGAGTAGACGTCATCCGAGTGGTGAGTCCTATCATGCAAAGTCGGTCATCCGAGACCTTGACCCATCTTGATGGTGGGTAGGGGTGTGCTCTTGACATGTCTCATGTGATGAGATTTAATTAGAGAAAGAAATGTTTGTCATGGGAGTGCGTGTGTGAGCTTTGTTTTTTGTTGTCTATAGTGTGGGTGTGTAACACATGTGTGGGAGTTTACACAGGCTCCATAGGCCCAATGGACGGCACTAGGCTAGGGGCCATTAGGATTGGATAGGGTCTAGGTTGAGCCTATGAATCTAGTAGGAGAAGATAAAGGATAAAACCACTAGAAAGCGGTGGCTGGGTGGACTCAAGATTATGGGTGTTTTCCAAACGAAATCAAAATTGTTTGAAATACTCAGAAACTTGGGATAACTTGGGAATTAGATTTTAGAACATAGGAAAGTTAGTCGGCATGCATCAAGGCTATCATCTACATAATCGAGGAGTAAGATGTGAGAATTATGAAGGAGACACATATTGGGAGAAATCATAAACATTTCCTAGTGTAAGGATTTTCTAGTGCAACTACAAATTAAAGTGTGTTGTTTATATGAGGCCCCTAGGTGAGACTCTCCACCCTCGATTGAGTCTTCAACTATAGCTGTACTTGTATTTAATAGATATAGAGGGTGGGGTCCTCACAATCTTTGTTTATGTGCTACTTTTAGCATTCTAGCCTATGTTTACTAGCCTAGGATCAATATACTATTTATGTAAACAACTATGTTTTAGTAAGTTGAGCCATGTTTAACCAGATTTAATGGTTGAAAAGATGAATCCTTGATGGCCCTTTGGCCTTTGACTTTCTTGTTGCCACCATGCCTAGTTTTACATTAGCAATGTTTCTACATTGCCACCATGCTTGGTTTTACATTAGCAATATTAGTTTCTTACATTACTACCATGGCTATTTGCTACTTTCTTTTTCATTAGGATTTTTATAATCAAATCACAGTAACTTTCACCAACAAACTGCCAATTTTTTCTCTGATGAGGACCTGGTATGCTATGTATTTCATCCTTATTTATATAATGAGTCTTTTTGTCTAGAATTCTTTCAAATTTTATCTTGGAATCTTAATCACCTCTGATAAACAACTAGCACTATACATATTCTTATTCGCCATGTTGGTTTTTGAAGTGAACGTATTATTTGACAAATAGTTATTTGGACGTTTGCAACAAGTTAGCGTGTCTACATATACTGCTGCTTCACTCAAAAACACCATAAAAAAGAACACAGTGCTTTCTTAGTCATGCGAACAGTTGGTGAGACAAAAATGTAATGCCCAAAGTGTGAACCTTTGGTGGAAGTCTAGGAGGTGTCTTTAAGGCGTTAGGAAATTGCCTCCGAGGCTTTTTTTAATCCTTGCCTAAAGAAATCAAATTGGATAAAGGTTTGATTGGGCCAAGAAGCATCGAACCCCTAGGCTAATTTTATTGTTTACTCTACATGCTCAATACTCTCCATACAACTACTCATAAGGCAAGGGAAAGGAACCTCATCCATTCATAAAACTCATCAAGCCTTATCCCTATTGGCCTGACCCTTTTCGTGTCAACCACACGCCCACATTCCATCGCTCACTCCAAGCCACATTCTCGAGCAAATTGAAGCTCCGACTCCGAGCTTGGCCAGGTAAGCTTCTGCCGCCGCCCAGCCGTCCCTCTTGTGCTTCTGATCAACCTAGCTGTGTAGTTATGTGTTATTTCTTGTGTTGCACTGTGTGATGCAGTGAGGAGAACATGGCGGTGTTGGCAACTGGCGCGACTGTTGCTGCGGTGCCTGCGTTTGCAGTAGCATCAAAGGTTTGCGGGTCAAGCAATGGGAGCAAGCCAGGGAAGGTGGTGATGGGGAGGAAGATGAGATCGTTTGCGGGGATGAAGCCGGAGAGCCAGGTGAGCAGGCTCGGGTGCGCAGAGAGCACGGAGCAGCAGTTTGCAAGGGCCGTGTTGGCGCAGTGTAAGGGTTCTGCTAGAGGTGGTGGTGGTGGCGGCGGCGCCGCCTCCTCCACGTGCAACATCGCCTCCGAGATCTTCCGCGTGGTACCCATCATGAGTGGCCTCGTCCTCACAGGAATCGCCCTCGGGTTCGTGCTCCTCCGTATCGAGGCAGCTGTTGAGGAGTCGGAGTAGAGAACCTGCCCCCCATCACTGTACTTTTACTTGGTATTTCACCCTCATTTGTAAGGTCGCCATCGTCAATTAATCACCTTTGAAGCTCAGCTATCATTGTTTTTCTTTTTCTCGGATCGATGGCTATACATTACTTCAAGTCTGGCTACTCCCTCAATTGCTAGGATGTTAAACCACATTAATGCACTAAGGAGAGAGAGAGAGAGATTTGCATTGTGCATTGAGAAGATAGCGCGTGTGTATGCCCCTAACCGCTCTCCACAGTGTTGGAGAAATCCGATTGTTAAACAGACTAGCTGGTATGGGAATGGGGGGAGAGACAGGGAGGTTGAGAGAGAGATCTTTGAGTTCTACCATGAGAACATGATAGGAATGTGTTCTTAGTGTGTATTATGATTTCAGTTGCGCTATGCCTTCCCTTCTAACATTCTTCGTTTTGTAATTAGTTTTGTGCATGCAAGAGAGAGAGAGAGAGAGAGAGAGAGAGAGAGAGAGAGAGAGAGAGATATCTTTGAATTTTACCACCATGAGAACATGATAGAAGTGTGTTCTTAAAATATGTGTGTGTAAGAGAGAGAGAGAGAGAGAGAGAGAGAGAGAGAGAGGATCTTTGAATTTTACCATGAGAACACGACAGGAGTGTGTTCTTGAAATATGTGTGTGTGTGTAAGAGAGAGCTCATGGGTCATTGTACTCCATAAAGGGAAGCTGTAGATTTTATGACAATGACAAACACTTAGGCTCTTCTATTCTATTCTTAATGATTCAATTTGATGTAGTATATGTGATAAAACTTTTTAGCTCTAGAAGGTTGGAAATTTTCCATATACGCTCAATTTATAGTCAATGCTCATTGGTATAATATATTTAATGTTGGGGTGAAAAGAAGTTAAACTCCAAATGTTTGAAAATAACCACGTACACTTATTTTCTTTTCAAACATCCATGTTTAAATTAAAGTTTAACTTCAAATGTTTGAAAACATTCATGTACACTCATTGTAAGGATTTACAAATGTAACTCTTTTTTTTGGGAGAAAGATAATTATTATATGAACACTGGAAAGCTTTACAAAAAGTTAAAAATGCCATGGGCCACAGACTGAGAAATAGAGATTATTCCAACCCTTTACATTATATTACAATTTAGCAATTTGCATAACATATCCTATCTATCATCTTCCCACACAAAAGCTACTTCCCAAGGGCTACACCATTGAAGTTATGATGATTGCTTGCATACAACTTGGATGTCATGTCTTGGAGCCAATCCTCTATAAATGTAACTCTTTAAAATTGGGTAGTAGCATTGTAAGAGTTGAGAGAGGCTAGCACGTGTGTGGAATGCAAATATCTAAAAGAGAATAGACCACATGCACTATTGTAAGGATGTGTGCATAAAGAGAGAGAGAGAGAGAGAGAGAGAGAGAGAGAGAGAGAGAGAGATTTTATTATCATCTATAATAGACTCAAAGAATCTATGAAACTAAAACGATGTTACTTGTGATCCATGAGTAATCTCGATGTCAAGATAACATGAAAAGACTCAATGGATCTATAACTCTGTGTGTGTGTGTGTGTGTGTGTGTGTGTGTGTGAGAGAGAGAGAGAGAGAGAGAGAGAGATTTTACTATCATCTAAAAGACTCAAAAGATCTATGTAACCCAAAAGATGTTACGTGTGATCCATGAGTAATCTCGATGTCAAGATAACATGAAAAGACGTAAAGGGTCTCCGACTCTAAGAGAGAGTGGTTTTATTATTATCTATAAAATAACATGAGTTATATGGATGTAAAGATAACATGAACAAGAAAAACTAAATGGAGTATACAGCAAAGGAAAAGTCCCATGCATCTAGACTCATCATGTGTCATTGAAGAAAATCATGGATCTAGAGCTACATATGGAAGGTCTCTTTGACCATAAAAGCTCTTACCAAGTTATAGAAAGCTACAAATATAAAGCCGTGGGCCTAACAAAAGTATAGAATACTAATTGGTATGTACTCCAAAAAATCTCATATTGGTTCAACACATGTTCCATCCACGATTAATACATAATGTGCCACTTAATCATCACCTACACCCAAAATAATATTAATTAGTGCTCACAGCTGATTAAACACATTAATCTTGAATATATCATACCAGCGCACACAACTGATTAAACACATTAATACTGGTAGATAATATAAATAAAAGGTACATCCAAAATAAAATATTCTTAAATAAAATAATAGGCATCCCCATAGAGGTTATGACTAACATTCCCTCTTGCTTGGGTTGCAATTGACCTCAATTTCATGGATGGTATGAGTGGATGAGATTTTGGTAAGAACATAAAAACTTTTTTTGGCATCCATTTGGCATCTTTAATAGGATACTTCTTGAAAGTCACAAGATATTTAACATAAGCATTGCCAGTGCATGTAGTGATGGTCTCATGGTGGTCAATGATAGACTAAGGCACAAGATGTTCTTCTTCATCTACCAACTCAGGAGGTTGTTCTAATGTAGGATATGAGAATGTAGAGGTCCTTTAAAAGGCCTCAAATACTAACATGAAAAGAATTATGAATATGCCGATGGGAGGGTAGATTGGTCTCTATAGACTTAAGTCTCCTTTCTTTATAATAGGTTTAGGCATACCTGTATGATTGAAAATACCCTTCTTGCTCGAGAGAGAAGTCATCCTCCTCTATGTCTTCATTGACATCAATCATGTTGACGCTTTGCCTACAAGGCTAGCACTTTGGTGTACTCTTTGAGAAAAAACAAAAAACCTTTGGAAGCTCAAGAGTGTCGAGTCTTAAGGATTATATAGAAGCTTTTGGTAAAGCTAAATTGCATAAGCTTGGAAAACTTGTAAAATGTAAATCTTTTAAAGCTTGTAAGGCTTCGAAAATTATTGAAGATATAATATCTTGACCAAACTTGGGAAACCATGAAAACTTAGAAGAGTTTTAATGTAAAGCTTGGTAAAGAATATAGAGTTTAAAGTTTGGAAGCTTTAATAAAATTTTAAAATAAAGTTTTTAAAGCTTGTAGAAGCTTTTAAAGAGTAAGCTTTAGAGCCTACAAAGTTGTAAATCGTTTAAATCCTAAGTAGTAAGGCTTATGATAATATTTAAAGCTTATAAAAAATATGTTAAAGCTTTGACAAAGATTTATAATATTTACTTAAAGCAAAAGCTCTTGTAGGAGATTAAAGCGATGGCAATGAAGGAAAACTGGTGATAGGTGAACAAGAGAAAAAAAGTATCAACCATCAGCGTGCGAAAGGGAATGGGTGGCAAGCAAAAGCAAAGGGAGAGAGAGGTAAAAGAGAGAAAAAGTGTACCTGTGATAAGTACGTTGAAGAGAGAAAAAGTGTAGACAACAAGCACGTTGAAAAGAAGCAAACAATTTTCTTTTTAAGATAAATGATTGAAAAAAAATATGCCCTCTGCATTGTCCAATATGGATTGCTTGGATTGTAAAGCTTTCCAAATTTTGAAATTAAAAGAATAATGCTAAAAACCTGCTCATTTCATCCATACGCTTGGATTTGAGAGAGGATGAGGAACTTAAAAGGTGGGTTTGGAAGTGGTTTTGTGCTTTTGGAGAGAGCTTTTGAAAAAGGTGGCGGAGAAATAGCTTTGTTCAATGGATATGATGCTTGACACCATAGAAAGAGAAGGGTTAGCCATGTTTTATGCTATCAAGAAGTATCGACATTACCTATTGGCCAATAAATTTGTATTCTTTGTGGACCATCAAGCCTTATTATACTTGGTGAATAAGCCTTGCACCACGGGAATAATCACACGCTAGTTATTATTACTATTGGAATTCGACTCAATGGTCACTGCAGTTAAGAAAGGGAACACAACATGTGTTGGCCGATCATATGTCGAGAATTCTAAATGGGGAACCAAAAACTGGTGTTGATGATGACCTCCCAGATGCATGTTTGTTCAAACTAGACATGGTGCCCGAATGGAGCGAAGAAATATCATATTATCTAGCTTATGGTTTTCCGCAAGAACGACCCTTGAACAAAGATAAAATGCGTCATCTTGTTAAGTTGGTTGCACCTTATCAATTAATTGCTGGAGAACTATACAAGCTAGGTAAGGACAATGTTTGAAGGAGATGTGTGTGAGAAGACGAATTTGTCACAATATTAGATGAAGCACACTCTAGGATAGCTGGAGGACATTTCGCTGGGGAAATTATAGCTCGCAAGGTGCTTCAAGCAGGACTATGGTGGCCTATGTTATTTGGGGATGCCATGGAGTTTTTTAAAAGGTGTGAAGAGTGTCAGCGATTTGCTATTCCACAACAACAAAGGGACATGATGCCACTTACCCTTGTTATTGTAAGACAACCTTTTGAGAAATAGGGAATTTATTTTGTTGGACCTATTAGTCTTGTTGTGCATCCATCACGAGCCTGATATGTGATCGTGTGGCCACATACTATTTCACGAAATGAACATAGGCCATAGCCTCTAAGTGAGCTGATGCACGAGCAATAGCTAAGTTCTTATATGAACAAATCATTACGAGATTCGGCTGCCCATTAGAATTAGTCAATGATCGCGGTTCATGCTTCATTAATGACGTGATTGATCACTTACTTGTTTCTCGATTCCTTGTAGTCCATCGGAAGTCATCCCCTTATTATCCCCACAGGCTAATGGTCAAGCGAAGAGTACAAACAAAATTTTGTGTACTATCTTGACAAAAACATTAGAAGCAAGTCGAATGGATTGGGAACATAATCTAACGACAGCTTTATGGGCATATTGAACATTGTATAAGATAGCGACGGGATATACTACCTTCCGTCTAGCTTATGGTGTTGAAGCGGTAATGCCTATGGAGTACCTAGTCCCAAGCCCGAGATTTGTGGTGCAAGAACGATTGACTAAGAATACATTAGTCGAAAGGCTAGTTGACTTAGAGAAACTTGATAAAACCTGACTAATTGCATCACATGGTCTTAAGGGTGAAAATTTACGAAGAAAACATTGGTTTAACAATAAATTGAAACAAAAGGAACTAGAAATGGGGGACCTTGTCCTCATGTATGCCAGTGGGAAGCACCAAAAAAAAACTCAAGTACAGAGGATTAGGACCTTTTTGAGTGTCCTTCGAAAGGTCTACCATTCTACACCACTGCCTCATTGTGCAGCAGCCTCTTCTTTTCCAAAACTACTCCCTTGATCCTGTTTGGCTTAGAGTAAGATGTTTCTTGTCAACTGTCTATCTGCCCACTTTCTCTTTCTTGAAACTTCACTTTGTCATCTTGTTTACATTACTTTGCTGTGGTTATAGATTCACAAGGTCTCCATGGTGAATAAAAACTATGGCCGTTCTTGTGGAAGACGCTCTGTGGATGATAATGCTATGAAGGCAGAATTATACCACACATCCTTACCCCGTCGACCTGCTTCTTCTATTTCTTCGGTAGAGAATTCAAGTACAGTCAAAACGGAAGGAACTTGGGAAAGGTTTAGTGTTTCGAAAGGAGCATGGGTGCTCATGCAACCTAGCAAAAGAAAGAGACCCCAGACAAAAAACGTTTTTTTGGCATCATGGAAGGGAAGAGTACGAGATTTTAAAATCACCAGAGGGAAGATATCGGTGAAAGAAGTTTTGATTCAGCATGTGTACATGCATAAAGAACTTGTCTTGTGAGACTATCCAAATGATCTTCCGCAACACAGGCCTAATTGTATATTTTTCTATTGTGGTTTTGTTCTTTATGAGGTGTATGGATTTCTAAGATAAAGCTTTCTTTCTTTGCTTATTGACATTCTTGTGTTATTTTATTTCAGATTTATACCCTTCATCGTATGAGACATGGCAAAACATCGATTGTATTCTGGGATTTATAGATGTTTTGCATGGATCGATAAGAGAACAACAATACCAAGGTCGATGTGCAACAGAGCTAGCTCAATCCGGTATATTTTTTACTGATCATTTTTATCAGTTGTTGCTGGACAATGCAAACACACATGGTGTGTTAAGAAAACAAGACCTTCCGGCATGGAATTCAGTGGATTGGCCTCTCCCACATTTTAGTGTTACAGAGGCATATAGGGCCAAGCTTTTCAAAGAAGTACAGAAAGCTCTGAGGCCCAATATTTCCACAAGGATAATAAAAATTTCTTTATAATGCCTCTCACAGTTTTTGTAGACTTGTTTAATACCTTTCCAGTGAAGGTTTCAAAAACAATGTTCACAGTTAAAGCAACAAGTTTGGCATGCATGCCACAATTTTTGGATAAAGGTTGGGATAAGAAGACATGTAGTTCAGTGTTTTGTGAGGTTGTCCAACCTTCTATGCAACTGAAGTACATGGTTGCATCACAAAATTTTATTTTTTCTTTTTATTATAAGCGCAGTCGAATGCTAGGTACAAAACTAGTCCCAATGGATCAAGATGAAGATTCTTTTGGTGCAGAAAATAAACTTCTTGATATTGATGTTGTTGAGAATGGTGATGTGCTAGTCAATATCTCATTAAGACAATGTTGCTCCCTAGCTCAATTGCGCAATGACATTCTATTTGAGACAGAAGGTTCTATTTCAAAAGACTTTTTATTTATCTACAACAATAAGAAGGTATACCATGTGACTTATCCTAGTCTCATTAAGCACTGCTATTAGTTTACTTTACCCTATTGTTTCATATTGCTTTTTTGCAGGTGCTCAAAAGAAGAGAGAGTTCAATAAAATGCAAAGACATTGAAAATTTGAAAATTGAGATAACACAGACTCCATAAACAAAGGTATTATATTCAATAAAGTAAAATTCTGTACAGAAGTGTTTAATTATATATGTAGAACATATTCTTGACAACAATTTTCTATTTATCTACAGGCTGATCTAGAGGCTGCTCTACATGGTCCAAGCTCACCGTATCATCTTTATTTGGAGACTCTATTTTCTGCTGCTCTATCCTGTCGTGTACAGTCTCTTGGTGCTGCTCCATTGTCTCCTCTACTTCCCCTGGAGCATCTGTTTGCTGCTACTCCATCATCTCCTCAATAACATCAGCAGCACAGCAGGTCCTTGTTCTTGTGGCTTCTCCTCATCAGCACTAGGTCCTTGTTCCTGTGGCACCACATCTGCATCATCTGTGTCATCAAGGTGTATGACACCTTCTCGGACTTTAGAGCTCTCACCCAACTCGACAGTAGCTGGTATAATAGGTTTGGGGGAGGCATACTTCAAAAACTTCCAAATTATATCAGCTCTGAAACTATATACATAGTTCGAGCTGAAGCTATCTTCTCTCATCTGCAATGAGATATGATGATTTAGAACACTTTGTACCAATATCAAATTTTTTGAAGCTAAATGAAAATTATTTTTTCTTACAAGCTCTGGCTGTCCTATCTCAAAATAGCTTGAAAGTATATATTTGGCACTAATCAGCACACTCTCTAGCTACAGCTACTTGAATCGGATATTAATCCCATTTTGGATTAACAAACATGCTCCTCCATTTGAGGACATTAATAAGTGTCATGCAAAGGCACTATAAAAGTTGTACATTATGAGATATTGGCCATCCAAGCCCTTAGTTAGTAGGTTTTGGGCGCCCAAGTGTGAATAAGGGCTAATTGTATATAAGGCATTTTCTCATAATGAATGGACACAATCCCCCTTTATGCTATGAGAGTTCTTGCTTTTGTCGAGAGAGAGAGAGTACTCTAGCACATGTGCTTTCTCTATACTTGTATGCTTGTGTGGAGAAGTGAGACAGAGTGATTGCCTTGTGTGGTGCTGTGAGCGACTCTATGGTGACAGCATGGAGGTGAAGCTTGGAGGATTGGAGCTTCTCAAGTGAGCTTGGAGACCTCAACGGACATGAGCTTGAACCATTGGTAAGTTCCCTATCTACGATAGTTGTGTTCTATTGCTTCTTCCAAAGGTGAATGCATAGAGTTTCTTCTTGGAGGTGTGGTAGCCCATAACAGTTACTATGAAGGCAACACTCACCCCACTAGCTACCCAAGCATGCCACTTGTGCTCATCCCCCACAAAAAGTCCCCTAGAAGCTACGACAAAAGGCCCCACAACTGAAAGTTAGGCGACCCCAAGCATAGTGCAACCAATAACATTGGGTGCCTATCAAAGTGCTCAAAGCTCAAGGCTTCCATGAAGGCAACACAGACATGGCTCCCCAAGCCACCATGAAAAGCCTATCCTCAACGTCAACAACCTACACCTAGCTCAAAGCCTCATCGACCAAAAATCAAGAAGGCTCATCAACAACCACGGAACTTCATCACTCGACAACAATGGATGCCCAAGCGCCTCTTAGACGATCAAGGCTTCTATGATGGCAACTCTATCATTTGGATCCCACGGCATACCCCTCTCATCCGTTCGCCTAAACCACACCAGCCAAGATAGTACCTATCCACTCGACACAAATGGTTTGGCACAACCAACAGACATGCAAGTCCCATCTTCATCAAATCAATCCTACAGACTTGCCCATACACAACCCCTAAGCACTCAAAAGCTCAATTCTCGCATCCCTTTCAACCCAGGGAACCTCGTACTTGACATTCCCCACCCCACCCCTTTCCGTTGTCACCAAATCAAAGGGAAGTGCTAAAAATGTCAAAGCTTATCCACTCTCAAAGATAAAACTCAAGGGTAAGCTCACAAATCTGGCCAAATGGGCTAATCAGTACAAAACCCTCTTTAGGGGTTTTGATCGATTAGCACATGTAAGTCCTCACCCACATGAGGACCCCCCAAAAAATGGAGTCTCTAGGTAATTAGCAATACGTAGGTGATTAGGACCATAGGTACACCTTTTGCCCTCACCCATGCACAACACCTGCAATTCTCACAGGGCTCTGTCGTCCTATACACACACAATGCACAAAGCCTTAGAATATCGACAACCATCCAGGTACATCTTTAGATGGGGAGACCATGGTGGGTGCAAGGTATGACCCATCGCCTGGATCTTCTTAATCACCCCCACTTCACCCCAATAATTATGCTTCATGTGCCTAATCCTTCCTACCCATAACTTCTTCGACTCAACACTTATGGATCCTCACCGTCAACTACCACTCCTACCAACACCAGATCCGAGAGCTTCAATGATAGAAGAAAAGCCATAACTTCTTCAGCTCAACACCTATGGATCCTCGACATCAACTACCACTCCTATCAATAGCAGATCCTGGAGCTCCAATGATAGAAGAAGACAACCCATAACTTCTTCGGCTCAACACCTATGGATCCTTGCCATCAACTACCACTCCTATCAACACCGGATCCCAGAGCTCCAATGATAGAAGACGACAACCCACAAAAATAAAAAGAGAGAACACTGCAACCCAATAACTCAACATCCACGGAGCCAAGATACCCATCCAGTGTCTTGACCAAATATATTAGAGCTTCATGTACATCTTCATCAACTACAACATCTTGGAGCAATTTCATGTGTGTTTCCTCCTTGTCCCTCTGGAATTCCCCCCTCACCACTTGCTTACTAACACCATTGTTTTACTACTAACCCCTCCTCAATAATACCCCCCTACCACTTGGATACTGGTCATTAGGTATTCCATGCTAGTCTACTACTTGGATCTTGGTCAGTTGGCCAAACCATAGAGAAAAGCCTTGTAACTACGTTTTGGGTGCCCCGGGTCACTTACTCCCCGGGCAGCCTAGTGGGATAAGGCTTGGAACTATAAAAGACAATTTCTCTTGTTGTAAATCATTCTCCCATTTGTGTAATAGAAGTGGAGTTTTCTCTCTCTCCCTCTCTCTTGTAGCTCCAATCTAACATGTGTGGTGTGCTTAGGGTTAGGGTTTGTGAGTGATTAGTGCTAATCACTTGTTCTCTCTTTCTTCCCCCTTCTTCATCTCCCCCTCTTGCTTGAGTGATTAGGCTACCAACGCAATCATCTTCCGTAAATATCCCACACAATATTCTCAAGAGAGGTGGCACCAACTATTGGATTAGAGCAACCGCCTTGGTGTGACAAACGAGTGTGGGAGGAGGCGGTGTGACGAGCGGCTATAGTCAAGCTCTTAAGCCTAGCTCGAGCTCAGCAGATAGGCAACTTTCCATGACACGTTAGGGTGAGCTTAACAGAGAATAAGAAAGAGAACACTATCCACACAAGATTGGGTTGAATCTCCCTTAGATGAGTGTGGCCCTTATACCACTCAGCCATATTTATATATATCAGAAAGCTTTCTTTTCAAAAAAAATGATAACACACCAAAAACAAGGCACTAGTGCTTTTGAGTTTTCAAGCATAAAAGCTCTAACAAAAACATATCAAGCTAAAAATATAAAGTCTTGGGCCTACAAATTAGTATAAAATACTAATTGGTATGTACAAAAGTTTGAGGCCTTACAAAAATATTAATGCCAAACTATGAACCATAATAGGTGTTCACATGTCTTCCAAAATATCTCATAGTCGTCCAACACATGTTCCACACATGATTCACACATAATGTGCCACTCAAGCATCCCTTATATCCAAAATAATATTAGTCAGTACACATAGCTGATTAAACGCATTAATCTTGACTATATCATACCAGCGTACATAGCTAATTAAGCATATTAATCTTGGTAAATGATATAAATAAAAGACATATCCAAAATAAAATATCATGAAATAAAATAATGGGTACCCCCATAGAGGTTATAATTAACAGAGAGGGATCGAGGTCTTGGAGAAACACTTTCGTGTGAGTGATGTCCTTGATAGGTGACAACCACACGAAATCAAACCGACTTGCAAGGTACCTTTATAAGAGCCAGTATTTCACAAATAAATATTTAAAATAAAACATTCACCAAGTATCAACTGAAAACTAAATCTACATGGCATGTAAACTATTGTAGATTGATAAGATCCTTCTCTCTTTCTAAGAATTCTTGCCATACCTTTAATGACCAATTGAATCTACATCGCATGTAAACCACTATAGATTGATAAGATACTTCTCTTTTTCTGATAATTCCTATCATACTTTTGCTTTAACCTTAACAAGTAAGAAGTACAACCTAATCTTTACATACATGATTCTTGGTCTCGATCTCAACTAGCCTAAGGATAAGTTCTAAAACATCATACTAGATACTTAACACCTTAACTGAATTTTGTAAGAACAAGGCCTATAAATACTAAACTATGTGCGTAGAGATACATCTTGGCCTATTACTATGTGAACAGGCCTCACAAATAATAGACTATGCTATACTAGTCAATCTTTGAGAAGAAACCCTTAAATTTAATAGACTATGCTATACTAGTCCTTAATCTTTGAGGAGAAATTCTTGGATTTAATGATGCATGTGAACATCCTAATAGCCTTAATTTACTTCGGTGTCATATAAGGGTTTATGGCTTTTCTAAATTAGCCAATATTAATAGATAGTTAATTTAAAATACATATAAAGTCAATCTCTTGGGTTAATTTTGATGATTCGAAAGATTTGGGTTTACATCTAGGTGTGAACATGGCTTAACAAGCACACACCTTTATTCTAGCATGGAAACAGGTGCACAAAATCTAGCATGTGAGCAGACCCATAAATTGGTTGTTGCTAAGCTTAATTATTCCTTCTTTAGCCTAATTGTGCAAAATTTATTAACGATCAATTCAATATCAGGATCTAGCATGCATGATCAATACACCCAGAAAGCATGAGCGATTCCTCCAGGATATTTTTATTCTAACGTAGTCAAGAGCCTTAACTAACCAAACTAATCCGACCGAACCACTAAGTCACATGGTCAGATCAAGGAAGAGACTTGCACTTGGATCATAGAGACCAACACTTTTTTCCTCGTCATAAGAGGCACAGCTGTTGATTCTTTTCCATAGAACAAGGACTATCCGAGATTTACTTCATCTATCATACCATAACAGAATTGAGTCGCATTTTAGGGATCCATCAATCCAGTCCCCCATGGGTTAGCCAACCACCCAACCACTATAGTAATAGGATCCATTTAGGAATTTGGTTATGTTTTACCTCGGGTACCAGGGAAAAGAGTTCCCAGGCTCCCTAGCCAGCGCTTCATGCAAACTTCAAGATAGTCACACCACTTACACACCCAATATGAAATTACATGTTTCACAGATTCAGCTGTGAAACAATCTTTTAATGAAACCATAGTATCATTAATCATAATCCTCCAAATATGAAACCATAGTATCATTGACCATAATCCTCCAAATATGAAATTGCATGTTTCACAGATTCAAATTGCATGTTTCACAGATTCAAATTGCATGTTTCACAGATTTAGCTGTCTTTAAAACAATCTTTTAATGAAACCATAGTATCATTGATCATAATGTTCCAAAATATCGAGTTTGAATTCTAATTTCCAATCATTCTTTCATCGGTGTACCTATGAAATTACATGTTTCACATATTCAAATTGCATGTTTCACAGATTCAGCTGCCTTTAAAACAATCTTTTAATGAAACCATAGTATCGTTGATTATAATCCTCCAAAATATCCAGTTTGAATTCTAATTTCCAATCATTCTTTTATCGGTGTACCTATGGCATCATTGGCAACCAGAACGCTCACCACCTGTTCACTCAGGGGCCTTTTCAATAGTTCCTAGCAGCCTTTTCAATAGTTCCTAGCTCATAGTACCCAGAAATATATTCACTTATAAAAATCCAGATGGAATCTCCGAGTAAGATCAACCAACAAATCCATATAAAAGAGCCATGGATTCATCCGTTGAGGACCAGCAAGGCCAATCAACCAGATCCATGCTGGAGTTCAGAAAACAACTCTAACTCCTTGTTCCATTTTCTTCCTCGATGCACGTGTGGGTATCTTCGGTGACCCAGAGCCCGAGCATCACCCTCTAGGATCCTTCGCAGGTCACCTAGCGCTTCACTCATAGGCCGCTTCCTTAGTCCCTCATCCACTGTATCGGAAGCTCACCATTTAAATCAAACCGAGGCTGGTCAAGACCTCGGCTGACCTTGCTACGTGAGACGTCCTTTGTTGATTCTCCGTCTTAGCTATTGTAACTTTATCACTTAAGTCTCCATGACCTCATTCACAAGATGGTCAAAATGCTTCCCCAGCATTCTTGACATAAAACAGGTCATAAATACAGTTTCTAACAAACTCTCATCTTTCCTCATTGTTCCACATCATCTCTCATTATTCCACATTCTTCTACATCAATTCACATTGCTTATCCACATCCAATCATATGTATTCCCATCGTCCTTCATCCATTCTCATCTAGTCACATCATATTTCATCTCATTACATCTATCCTCATCACATCTCATCCATTCACATCTTATCCATTCACATTGCTTAATCCACATCCAATCATATGTATTCCCATCGTCCTTCATCCATTCTCATCTAGTCACATCATATTTCATCTCATTACATCTATCCTCATCACATCTCATCCATTCACATCTACCCATATCCATATCACATCACATCACATCCATTCACATTGCATCTCATCCATTCACATCTATCCCGATTCACATCACATCTCATCCATTCACATATATCCCGATTCACATCACATCACATCTCATTCATTCACATCTATCCCGATTCACATCACATCCATTTCACATCACATCACATTCACATCTATTCACATCTATCGCGATTCACATCACATCCATTTCACATCACATCACATCCATTCACATCACATCTCATCCATTCACATCAATCCATATCCATATCACATCACATCACATCCCTTCACATTGCATCTCATCCATTCACATCTATCGCGATTCACATCACATCCATTTCACATCACATCACATTCATTCACATCACATCTCATCCACATCTCTTCACATCCACATCCACATCCATTTACATCACATCACATCCCATCCACATCTCATCACATCCACATCCATTTACATCACATCACATCTCTTCACATCCACATCCATTTACATCACATCACATCTCTTCACATCCACATCCATTTACATCACATTCACATCTTATCACATCCACTCACATCTTATCACATCCATTCACATCTTATCACATCTACTCACATACATGTTGAGATATCGAGCTCGTCTAGTGAGGCGATGGACACTGATGACCCGCCTGGGGGATAGGCCCCACACTTACACCACTAGCATGGTTGGTGAGATCTTGGGTGATATGCGGCCAGTGGGATGACAGGCTGTGTGACAGCCATTCTAGAGACTGGCATAGTTATAGCGCCAGCTCATTTAGTTGGGTTCACACTATAGAGAACCGGTGTATGTATTGGTTGAGTACCTTTCATATTGTGTGTACTCTTATCTTGTATATGGTGTATTGAGTGTTGAGTAGAGAAGAAGATTTTCAGCCTCTCACCTTGTGTGTTCTCTATTAGGGTTTTGTGAGTGTGTGTGTGCTTGCAAGAGCTCAAGCTCTCTTCCCCTTGCATCTTTTCATGGTATCAGAGAGCCTGGTTCGTGCTAAGGGCTGAGCAAGAGAACCACAGGAAGCGGTACGAGGGTAAGAGCTTCAACTACTCTTCCCTATCTATGTTGGTGACTACACCCTTGTCGGGAGCTCTACGGGAGGCACCGGCAAACGATCTCTGATTGAGGAGCTTTCTTCGTGAGAGTAAAGCTATAGGGCAACTATACTGTCCTATTGGAAAATATTTTGTGGGCCGAAAACGCGTTTCGGGCGCATCTGGACCTTCGTTTTTCAGAAAGCAGGCGATTTCGAGCACTGCGGGTAAGTCATCGATTCTCTGCAAAACTCTGTTTTAAGAACTGCAGGAAGACAGATTGACTGTGCAGACATTGTGGGTGCTGCAAAGAGGTCAACAGTTGCCACTGGGTGTATGTATTGCACATTGAAGTCACTGGTTGTGACATTTGAGAGTACTACAATACCGCTGCAGAAAATACAACAGTTTGTGCAGGAAAAACCAGAGTGATGTTCCTGGTAAATTTGTGTATCTGGCAAGATGTCAAATGATGGCATAACCCAGATTGTGGCTGAGAAGCTTGATAAGAATAACTTCCATGCTTGGAGGTTCAGGTTGACGAATTTCTTGATGGGAAAGGGCTATTGGGACTACATAAAAGGAGAGCATGAAGAGGCACCAGAGATACCGGACATAAATCCGACTGCTGTCTGCAGATGTGAAAGAGTTTAAAGACTGGAACCAAGGAGCCAAGAAAGTTATATATTGGCTCTCCATTAGTATACAGGACACCATGATTGGGCATATTCAGGATGCCAAGTCCCCCAAGGAGGCATGGGACACCTTGGTTAAACTCTATGAAACAAATACCAAGGCACGCAAGATACAATTGAAGAACAAACTTCATACTGTGGAGAAAAAGAGCATGTCTGTGAATGACTATGCGTTGAAGATAAAGGGTATTGTGGAATCCCTTACATCTATTGGTGTGTCAGTAGATGATGATGATAAGGTGGAGGTCTGTCTACGTGGTCTCGGGCCACAATACAAGGTGTTCAAGACGTCTATTCAGACTCGAGAAAACATTCCCAACTTTACAGACTTGGTGTCTATGCTAATTATAGAAGAGAAGAGCTTGGGTGAAGACCAACAGTCTTCACAAAACAAAAACAGTTCAGAGCAACAGGCCTTCTACACAAGTTTAGGTAGAGGGGACGAGGTAGAGGAGGCCATGGACGCGGTCAAGGAGGTGGCCGAATAGGTAATCAGAATTATGGACAGCAGCAACAGCAATAACAGTCCCAGAATACACAACAACAACAACAACAACACGCAGGTGGAAGAGGAAAATTCAGAGGTAGGGGGAGTCAAAGAGGCCGTGGAAATTGGCAAAGGTAGTATAATGATGCACGTGAATGCTATTATTGTGGTAAGCCTGGACATGTGCAGGCAGAATGTTATAAGAAGCAGGCTGACATGCAAAATGGGAAAGTGCAGCAAAACAGCTATGCATCCTCAAGCAAAAATAATGAGGACAATGAAAGGTTGTTTGTTATGCAGCATGTCGTGAATGCCATGTCTGAACAAAAAGATGATGTATGGTATGTGGATTCAGGTGCTTCGAACCACATGACAAGTCATGGGAAGTGGTTCAAGGAGATGAAAAACCCGGAAAGACCAGGTTTTGTGGAAACAGGGAATGACACTGCTCATCCAATTGCCCATGTTGGAGATGTGCCATTGTCTATGCAGCAGGATGGCAAAGTGAAGTACCTTGTAGATGTACTTCATGTACCGAATATAACAAAAAATCTGGTTTCAGTTGGCCAGATGATTGAGAAGGGTTTGCAGGTTCGGTTTAACTCTGATGGTTGTTATGTTGAAGACTTTAAAGACAAGTGCAGGTTGGTTGCAAAAGGCAACAGAGTGGGCAGAATGTTTACGTTTAATGTAGACATGCCTGAAATGAGTGCTGCTATGTTTGCAAATGGTTCAGGAATTGTTGCAGACAGACATTTGGCATAAGAGAATTGGACATGTGAATGTGCAGAGAATGAAGTCTATGCAGACTAAAGGAATTGTGACAGGGCTACCAAAATTTAAAGTGGAAGGTATGGAGAGAATATGTGAAGCATGCCAATTTGGGAAGCAAACAAAGCATGTGTTTCCACGTAACAGATATGTGAGTAGAAATGCACTAGATGTTGTGCATTTAGATGTATGGGGTCCTACGAAGACCATATCTATAGGAGGCTGCAGGTATTATGTGACTTTCATTGATGACCACACAAGGAAAGTGTGGGTATATTTCATGAAGGAGAAGAGTGAAGTGTTCACTCACTTTCAAAATTTCAGAGTTTTGGTTGAAAAGCAAACAGGGAAATATGTAAAGTACCTAAGGTCAGATGGAGGGGGAGAGTACTTCTCCAATGAGTTCTCTGAATTTTTGAAGAAGAATGGTATTCGGAGACAGTTTACATGCAGATACACTCCGCAGCAAAATGGAGTTGCTGAGCGGAAAAACAGACACATTGCTGAGATTGCGCGAGCATTGATGGAAGAGAAGAATATGCCGCATAGCTATTGGGCTGAGGCTGTTTCTACAGCAGTATACATCATGAACAGGACTCCAACTGCATCCATACATGATGTAACTCCACAGGAGAGGTTTACTGGCAGAAAACCAGATTTGTCTCATCTGAAAGTCTTTGGATGCATTGCATATGTGCATGTGCTAGATGAGCTGAGAACTAAGCTGGATCCGAAAGCTAAAAAATGTGTGTTTATTGGATATTCCCTTGAGCAAAAGGGATACAGGTATTATAACCCTACTACACGTGAGTTGAGGGTAAGCAGGGATGTTGTCTTTGATGAGATGAGCAGCTGGTATGCTGCTGAAAAAGAAGCTGTTGGGGCTGATGTGAGTGGAAGTGTGGTTGCACAGAATGCAGGTCAGCAATCACAGTCTTTGAGTGGACCAGGAGAGTCCTCATCTAGTGGGTCTGTTGATAGACCATGGAGTGGTTGCGTCATAATGCCAGTCCTACAAATGTGATTAGTACATCACGTAAAGGAAAAGAGAAAGTGGTTGAGCCCCTTGGTATGCCTAACATTTCTGCAGGGCATTCTCATGTTGATGGAGAGTCTAGTGGCTCAGATATGAGCCTTGATGAGGAGCTTGGGATCCCAGCTATGAGAACACCTGGTGTAAAGAAGACTATGGAAGCCATGAATGAAAAGCTGCGAAGATCTGGGAGAGTGAAAAATCCTATGCAGAGGTTTACCTATGATGGTTATGTGGCACCTCACTATGCATATATGGCAAAGGTTGTGCAGGTTGTAGAGCCCACATGCATTGATGAGGCTGTTTGAAATGTGTGTTGGGAGAAAGCTATGGATGAGGAGATGGATGCACTATATGGAAATGAAACTTGGGATTTAGTGCAACTACCTGAAGGCAAGAAAGCCATTGGATGCAAGTGGGTGTACAAAGTAAAACATAACAGTGATGGAAGCATAAACAAGTACAAGGCTAGATTGGTAGCCAAAGGATATGCGCAGACATATGGCATTTATTATGAGGAAACTTTCAGCCCAGTTGCCAAGATGGCAACAGTGAGAGTTGTGATAGCAGTGGCTACGTCAAAGCAATGGTCTTTACATCAGATGGTTGTAAAGAATGCATTCTTGCATGGGGATTTGCAAGAAGAGGTGTATATGTTGCAACCACCTGGTTATGAGGATGTGGGTCACCCCGAGCATGTTTGCAGGTTGAAGAAAGCCTTGTATGACTTAAAACAAGCACCAAGAGCATGGTCTGACAACATTTCTGAATATCTTGTCACTATTGGCTTTCATGTAGCCAATGCAGATTTCTCGCTGTATGTGAGACATGGTGATAGAGGGGTTGTGCTTGTTGTCATCTATGTAGATGACTTGATCATTACGGGGGACCATGATGCAAAGATCTTTGATGTAAAGATCTTGCTTAGACAGAAGTTCGAGATGAAGGATCTGGGGGAGCTCAGATATTTCTTGGGCATTGAGGTGATTAGGTCACCACATGGTATTGGATTACTGCAGAGACAGTATGGCTTGGACATGTTGTCCAAGTATGGTATGACAGGCTGTAAGCCTATTTCTGTGCCATACATTGGATCAGAATGGCAAGTTGAGTGGGTCTGTTGATAGACCATGGAGTGGCAGGCTGCATCATAATACCAATCCTGCAAATGTGATTAGTACATCACGTAAAGGAAAAGAGAAAGTGGTTGAGCCCCTTGGTATGCCTGACATTTCTGCAGGGCATTCTCATGTTGATGGAGAGTCTACTAGTGGCTCAGAGATGAGCCTTGATGAGGAGCTTGGGATCCCAGCTATGAGAACACATGGTGTAAAGAAGGCTATGGAAGCCATGAATGAAAAGCTGCGAAGATCTGGGAGAGTGAAAAACCCTGTGCAGAGGTTTACCTATGATGGTTATGTGGCACCTCACTATGCATATATGGCAAAGGTTGTGCAGGTTGTAGAGCCCACATGCATTGATGAGGCTGTTGGAAATGTGTGTTGGGAGAAAGCTATGGATGAGAAGATGGATGCACTATATGGAAATGAGACTTGGGATTTAGTGCAATTGCTTGAAGGCAAGAAAGCCATTGGATGCAAGTGGGTATACAAAGTAAAACATAACAGTGATGGAAGCATAAACAGGTATAAGGCTAGACATTTCTTGGGCATTGAGGTGATTAGGTCACCACATGGTATTGGATTACTGCAGAGACAGTATGGCTTGGACATGTTGTCCAAGTATGGTATGATAAGCTGCAAGCCTATTTCCGTGCCATTGGATCAGAATGGAAAGTTGAGTGCAGATTCAGGAGAGATCTTGGAGGATCCTACTATGTATAGGCGCATAGTAGGAAGTTTGATCTACATGACGATCATCAGACCAGATTTGAGCTATGCTGTTGGGTTGGTGAGTCAGTTTATGCAAGTTTCACAGAAACCGCACTTGGATGCAGTGAGACACATACTAAGGTATGTGAGGTCTACTTTGCATTGTGGACTATTCTATGAGACTGGGACAGAGATATATGTACATGGGTACACAGATGCTGATTGGGCTGGTAGTATCTCAAATAGAAGATCTACCAGTGGCTTCATGTTTTCTTTGGGGAGTGCTGCTGTGACTTGGAGCAGCAAGAAGCAGCCTACGGTTGCTCTATCCAGTACAGAGGCCGAGTACAGAGGAGCTGCTATGGCAGCATGTGAGGTAGCTTGGTTGAGAAAGCTACTTGTAGATTTGGGTCTATCAGTGTGGATAGACAAGTTGTCATTTTTGTGACAACATTAGCAATATATAGTTGGCCAAAAACCCAGTCTTTCATGCTTGTACAAAGCACATAGAGGTCCACTACCACTTCGTCAGAGAGAAGGTCTTGGCAGGAGATCTTGACCTTGTTTATGTCAGCACAGAGGATCAGGTAGCTGACATCTTCACCAAAGCATTGGGTACAGAGAAGCTCCGCAGATTCAGGGCTTCACTTGGTGTACATGAGATGGAGTTGAGCTCGAGGGGGAGTGTTGAGATATCGAGCTCGTCTAGTGAGGCGGTGGACACTGATGACCCGTCTGGGGGATAGGCCCCACACTTACACCACTGGCATGGTTGGTGAGATCTTGGGTGATATGCGGCCAGTGGGATGACAGGCTGTATGACAGCCATATTATGCACTGTTACTCTACTCCTCCCCAGAGCCAAAAACATTGAATTCATTGATAATTCACTTGTTTTTGACTATTTACTCTACAAAGAATTGGTGGCCACTCTTGATCCAAGCAAGAGTAGAACCCTCAATCCCTCAAGCCAAAGGATAGCTCACAAAACTCCATGTAAGTTAGAAATTCTACTTTTTTCTAATTCTATTCTATGGTTTTAATGATTTCTTGCTTCTTTTAAATTGAAATTAGATGTTATGCCTTGATGGAAAGGCTTCCCCCTTCTCTTCATTAAATTCAACCCTTCTTTATCCAAGAGGTGTAATCAATTAAATAGAGTTGAACTTTTTGTATTGTTCTCTCTTAAAAGAAATGTGAATTGATTAAATTAGAGTGCTAAATTCATCTTGAGGTAAATTCTAAGTAGATTTAGAATGTAAAAATTGAGAAATAGTCAGCCATACAAAGAAGTTATGGCAAAATTTTCTTAAATTTTGTGGAAATAAGTTTTATCTTTATGTTATTCAAAAAGAGTAATCCCCTCCGTTTGTGTATTCTAAAAGTGTTATTTTCATTCTATGCATAGAAAGATGCATGTTAGAAATATTTTTATTATAAAAGTGTTATTTTCATTAGAATTAATTTAGAAAGATGCATATTGGAAATATTTTTATTGTAAAAGCGTTAGTTTCATTAGAATTAATTTCTATGCATAGAAAGATGCATATTGAAAATATTTTTATTGTAAAAGCGTTATTTTTATCAAAATTAATTTCTATGCATAGAAAGATGCAAATTGGAAATATTTTTATTGTAAAAGCGTTATTTTCATTAGAATTAATTTCTATGCATAGAAAGATGCATATTGGAAATATTTTTATTGTAAAAGCATTTATTCAGAAATCTTGTCATACCATGCTCTTGGTGCTTGTTTTAAGCCATACAAGGCTTTTTTCAACCTGCAAACATGCTCGAGGTGACTCACATCCTCATAACCAGGTGGCTACAACATATACACCTCTTCCTGCAAATCCCCATGCAAGAATGTATTCTTTATATCCATCTAATGTAAAGACCATTGCTTTGATATGTCTGCGCATATCCTTTGGCTACTGTGCGCTTTTACCGCACGAGTCATAGCTGGGGACTTGCCGAACACCGTATGCAAGCCACGAAGGACTGCAAGCATACAACCAGGAAAGCAAGCTCAAACAGAATGCAAAGGTGTGTCACTCACCGCTCTAACCGCCGTCGTGAAGGATTTTCGCGTCGTCGCAGCAGTGAAGGAGGAGCCGTCGTCGTCGCTGCTCTACCGCCGTGCCACTACACAGTGCTCGATCGCTCTCTCTCTCTCTCTCTCTCTCTCTCTCTCTCTCTCTCTCTCTCACGCAGGAGAAGGAAACCAAGGAGATAAGGCAAGAGCACTCTTGTATTCAACACATGAGAATGAGAGTTTTAGGGTTACATTTGACTCTTATAGGTGACTTGGCCGTTCACACATGGGCGTCCATACATGGCCGGTCGATCCTAACCCTTACCCTGCTTTTATTCAAGGTGCGCCTCTCATCGGCGATCACCCAATCCCTTTATCCTTAACATATGGTGCCGACAAGCCCGGCCCATGACTCAAAATATTTAAATTAATGACGTAAAACATAGTACGTCTCAATGTCCGTCATAGGTTAACATGCCCCCCTTCTTAATGTAGATTCCGTCCTCAGAAGCTATGGTATGGTAAGCTCGATAGGGTTATTGTGGTAGACCGTCTGCAAAACAGGGAAGTAGAGTGAAAGTATGTTGGAATTCAAAAGATATAAAGTGCATAAATTCAAGCATGTTAGACCACAATGGATGTTGCTATGAGACTTAGTTTAAGGGGTCACATGAATGAGCTAGTGTAGCAAATTAACAGGAGTTTAAAATTATTGAAAGTAAATCAAGAGTTAGCAAGGTGTCAAAGGTTAATCAAGGTTTATAACTGGCCTAAGTCAAGGAAAATAACCAAGCTTAATAAATAAACAGATAACCACACTATGTCTACTCTAAGAACAAGTTAATACCGCGAGCCTAGGGACACAAGAAACATCAGAGTTACAGGAGCCTTTTGCCTTTATTTTTTTATGCACGTGACAATTTTTACACACAATGGCGACCTTCCTAAGGCAAAACTAACATCGATCCTGGTACCATGTTTAACACAAGGCATTATCCAGGAATCTATTAGTTCACCTTAGGCAAGGCTACCCCCTACCAGCCAAGGCATCGGTCTAGAGTAGAATACTCCTCGCCTACCAAGTATCAATAAGGCAATAGGCCAACGTTAAAGCACACATAGACTTGTATTGCCATTTATTGTAGGCTTTTTTTTAATTTATTTCTTTTGATCTTCGCTCCTAAACTATAATTTGTCTTGCATCCTTTCGACAAAGGGGTAAAAGCTATGTCCTAGAGGTCAACACACACATAGCTAGGTGTCAAACATTAAGATGGTTTGACCCTAGACCTAAGACAATCATATTCCAAGGTTAACTAAGGACGTCATGCTGCCTAGGAATATATCCAATAAAGTTAAGCTCATTAATGATTTACACTAGCACGTCAAGCAACTTCAAAGACTAAGTAGTACATTGACAATTTCCATGTGGTCATGCATTATAGTTCATGCAATTAATTGAACAGTAAAAACGAAAGAGAGTGGGTATGGAAGAATTACACCTGTATTTTGGAGATCTCCTTGATTCGATGAGAAAAATGCCTGTAATTTGATGAGATATTTCTGTATCGGAGCGTTGCAACTATCTTAGGACTTGAAAGCGAACCCACCTCAAACTTTTCCACCTGTACAACCAACTAACAAGCACTATACCTCGAGAGGCACATCAGTGTGAAAAATTAAAGACTCGTTTAAGGAATCCAAACTAGAAAAAACTTGAAAACACTAACCTACCTACCAGTCTGTCACCACACTACTACTGAGGATACGGTAAGAGGATGTTGTAGAGTCCTAGCTCTAGCCCCAAGGCTAAGCCTCTATCCGCATCATCCAAATAAATAAAGTCAACCTCAGTAGTGCCATGAGTTTCATCCGTCCATTCATCATTGTCAGATATTTCCTTTTCATTTTCCCATCCACATAAACTCATCAAGAATGTAACCATGCGAGGATAGTCATCTTGTGGAAAAGGAAAGCATTGGGCTATCGGGGATATGTCCTCTACAGAGTAGGGGTCAGTCATGTGGTCAATAGGCGAATTAGCCATTCTAATTCCTCAACATTTTCCTCTCTGGCTAGTACATCTATATGATCCCATTCAGTTTCAATTACAGGATAGCACATGTGAAATATCTGAGAAAGGTACAGATGATACCTCTCACCAAAGGTGGGAGTGGATGAAGTGTATCATGCATCTGCCATATCTACAAACACAGATATAGCATCAGTAGGTTTATGACAGGTCAATCTAGTTCTTGATTGTATATACGGATATTTCTGCTCTTAACGTGCTCTTGCTTTTTTTACTATTTTTTGCTTTTCTTTTCTTTTCTTTTCTGTGTATGAAGCTATATATATACATCCCCTTGAATTTGGCAATTACATGGTCAGGGGAGAAGGTTAAGGAGGAAGCATTAGAATGTCGAGCGTGAGTACATGCTCCCCCTTTCCTTGGGTAGATCATATTTTTGCAATGATGTTGCAGCCTCTTGGAACCAATTTGTCCAGCGGGTCATAGGATGTGATGTGGGCAGATAGCTTTTTATGACCCTTGTGGCCACATCCAATTGCAGAGATGTTAGTGTACGCTCCCATTGACGAATGGAGGAAATGGTTTCCGACGATACTATTACAAGGGGAGACGTAGACTCATCGATCTTTTGTTGGGTGTTGACAAGAGTAGGTGTAGAGCATGTAGAAACTTCTATATCAGCGTGTGCCTGGCATGAGGAACTAGAAGCTTCATGTGGCTCCCCCCTTCCTGAGCTAGGTGGTAATGATCGATATCGTTTGGGAATCCAAACTAACTCTGGAAGAAGTGATGCAGAGCACTCTGTTACTTTTCCCTTACCACGGTCTTGAATTGTCATTGGGGTGGCAACAATTGGTTTGCAAGGTTTTATAGGTGATGTAGAGGGATTCAGCTTATATTTAGGGACCCAAATCTGGTCATTCCCCTCTTAGTACCCTTGGGCTACTAATAATTTTTTAGGGATCCATCGTGATGTTACATTGCCCTTTCTCGGGTGGGTAGCTGTTTTCTTCCTACGAGGCTTCTTGTCTGAACGAGATTGAGCAGGGGAAGTAGCTATTAACGAAGCTTTTGGGACCCATTTGTATGTATTTTTTGGCATAGTAAGCAGAGCTTTAGAGACCACCCTGCATGTTTCCACTCTTGGCGTTGAAGCGTTAGAGGGGTGGCAAACAATCAAAGATGGTTTTGCCACTAGACTTTGTGATTTTTCATTATCTAACATTTGAGTGGATGACTTAGATGGTGCGAGATTTTGAGCGGTCAGACCTAGTGTTGGTTCTTGCGTTGTGACTCATCTGGTTGCCCAATCGATATTGCACTTGGTGGCCATCATCCATTTGCGCCCTAAGTTTACAGTCCCTTCCATGGTACCTGCAGGCATAACCAAAAAACTTTAAATTACGGTCCCCTTGTCATAGGCAACCGGAGTGTGCAGAATTCCTGAGAGGGGTTTTCTTCTTGTTGATTCCTTGAACTTGGATAGCACTCTTGGATAAAGGTGGTTTTCCAAGTTGACACCACACGCCATATGATAACAAATTGTGTTGAGCTCCTGTATCCAATAATGCATTATACAGCACCTCCCCGTAAGGACTCTGTAACTCAATTGGGTATCTTAGAGGTGGGTTAGATTCCAGTGAATCCTCATCTGCTTCCTCAAAAAATGCTTGTGTAATCCCCAAGTTGGCTTCTCGTTGGAGCCTAGCATGCTGTTGACGTTCTTTGGCTTCAATTCTTGCTTGTATCTTTTTAAGCTCAGCTTGTTCTTTAGTTGCCTTCTTTTGATGGATTGCATGTAACTCCTCTTGGCTCAGGGGGTCATAGTACCTTTTGAATTTACTCCCATTAAGGAATCCAATGGTTTTAACTCCGTCGAGAGTCTCCACTTGGATGGTACCTTGCGGGGTAATTTCACATACTCTATACGGTCCCTTACCAGCATATTTGAGGTTCTTCTTTTCGTTACGCACTCCATACATCAGGACTTTATCCCCAACCTTGATGTCCTTGTCCTTCAAGTGGCGATCAAACCATTTTTTCCTTCTATCCTTCTCCACAAGGGCATTGTATACAGCCAATTGTCTTTCTTCGTTTAGCCGCTCAAGGATATACAAACGCTCTACTAAGGGATTACCATCCCAACCCTCTTGAGTAGCAACACGAAGACTAGGAATGACAAATTCCCACGGTATGACTGCTTCTTGGCCATATACCATCTTGAATGGCGTGCAATTAATAGCCACTTTGTACGCAGTACGATAGGCCCATAAAGCTATTGTAAGCTTTAGATCCCAATCCATGCGATGAGCTTCAACTGTCTTTGTCAAAACAACAGAGATTAAGGTCTTGTTGGTACTCTCGGCTTGGCCATTCGCTTGCGGATAGTAAGGAGTAGATTTATGATAGGATATCATGAATTTTGTTATGAGCTCCTTAATCACTTCATTTATAAAATGCGTACCATTGTCGCTCACAAGTTCAAAAGGACAACCGAAGCGTGTGATTATATTTTCAAAGAGGAACTTGGCTGTTGTCCTTGCATTTGCCTTACGTGTCGCCTTCGCTTCAGCCCATTTGGTCATATAGTCAGTGGCCACAATAATATAGCGAGATTGTGTGTTTTGGGCTGCTGGGCTAATTGGACCTACAAAGTCTAAACCCCACTTTTCAAATGGTTGGTTTACTTTTATCAGATGTAGGGGCATCTGATCTTTCCGCTGGGGTTTCTTGTATCATTGGCATTCATCAACCCTTTACAAAAAGTGATTTATCTTGGAACATAGTGGGCCACCAATACCCTGATTGTAAGATCTTTCGCGCAGTTAAGTCTCCTGAGAAGTGACCACCGGCTATGCCCATATGTGCCTCTCTTGCAAAATGTATAGATACTCATCCTCTTGGGCACAACGCCTAAGAACGTCATCCTTTCCTCTTTTATAAAGAGTCCCGGCTAGCAGGCAATAGGGTTCGCATTCTTTGATCAGCTTTCGAGCTAGATCTTTATGAAGCTCCTTGGGTGGAAAGCCATTAACCAGAAAGTTAACAATCTTCTCGCTCCATTCAGGCATTGTCTCCACCGTGAACAGGGAAGTGTCAGGTAAGTCATCATCAACCCCCGTAGGAGCCTCACCATTAGGTATGCAAGACAAATGATCAGCCATATCATGTTTTTTGCCAGGTCTCACAACAACAGTGAAATCAAACTCAAGAAGAATCAATAGCCATCGTGTGATTCTTCCTGTGGAGCATGGTTTGTTTACTAGATACAACAATGCTTGATGATCCACATAGAAAACAAACTTGGTGGCAACAAGGAGGTAATAACGAAATTTCCTTACTACATATATCATTGCCAACCCTTCTCGCTCTGTAGTGGTGTAGTTCATCTCAGCATCGTTCAACTGGCGACTGGCAAAGCTAATGGGGTAGTCTAGCTTGTGTTCTCCAGGTTGAGTTAACACACACCCAATAGCAAAGTTTGATGCATCAATATGCACATGGAAGAGTGAATCCCAGTTAGGCATTCTCAAGATTAGAGCACTCGCCAAGGCCTTCTTTAATAGCTCATAGGCACGGTCACATTCTTCGGTCCAAATAAACTCGATGAGAAGCTTATACAATGGTCGAGCTATCTCGGCGAAGAATAGAATAAATCTTCGATAATAACCAACGTGGCCCATAAAGCGTTGAACTCCCTTATAGTTGGTGGATGGGAGTAATTCCAGAATGACCTTGATTTTACTCTCGTCAGTGGAAATCCCATTTTTGGACACTATATGCCCTAAGATAACTCCGTGTTTAACCCAGAATTAGCATTTGAAAGGATTCAATGAGATGCAATATAATCTACACCTTTCAAATATTTTTCGTAAACACATCAAGTGCTCGTCCCAAGAGGAATGAACACAAAGATCATCTAAGAAAGCTTCACAGAAGTCCCTTAGATATTCCTTAAAGGCCGTGTTTATCAATCGTTGGAATGTTGCAGGTGCATTGGTCAAGACAAAAGCCATGACGCGAAAGGCAAACACTCCAAACTCCATGATAAATGCTGTTTTAGCTTGGTCCTCGACTGCAATTGTGATCTGATTGTAACCCAAGTACCTATCTAAAAAGCTATATGCCTCCTTGCCTGCCACTCTTTCAAGCACATGTTCAGAATACGGCAAGGGGTAATGATCCCTTCTGGAGGGATTTCATTAACGTCTTCACAATTTCATGATCACGTTAACAAAACCTATTGTTAACATATTAAAACTTGTGATCACATTGTATATTCACATGACCTGAGCAATGACCTGCCAGAACCCACTAGTCCCGTAACACCTCCGGGCTTTTGATTTTCCCGACGGGCCCGCCGGGAAAACAAAAGAACACCGGTGGGGTACTATTCTGTTTATAAACACTGCCCGACACCCATCGTACAACTTTTGGGGAGATAGTCCTTGTTTTGGGGGCGTGATATCTCTCCTCAAAGTACTTGTAGAGCTCTCGAGTTGCTAGAAGTGTCCTCTTGGGAAGAACGTCCTTATCTTAGGGGCTGTCATCTTTCCTTGTAGGCACTCCTAAGGCTATTGAGCCACTCGTCCTTAGTTCTTTGAACTGGGGGTAGGGTGTGGTTCGTAGCTAATACTTGCGGAGATTTAGGGACAAATTTGGAGTCATTCAGCTTTGCATTTGAGCCACGTACGTAATCTACCTCATTTTGCTTTATGAATGGTTTGATGGAGCCAAGAGTCCTGCTTAGGGGCTTGTATCGGTTCTTGATACTTGATATAGTTTAGAGTAGACAAGGGTCTATTGTCCTATACTAGAGCATTGGGCAAGCATAGATCTTTGATTTTCTTTGTGAATGTTAGAGAAGGTCTATTTTCCTATACTAGAGAAGGTCTTTGTGAATGTTAGAGAAGGTCTATTTTCCTATACTAGAGTATTGGGAAAGCATAGATCTTTGATTGTGTAAAGTATCCTTAATTAGGTACAAAAGGCATCCTTCATTGGGGGTGCAATGTGCATGATAGTTTCGAAGTAGTTTTGTAGTAAGACCTTGCAAGATAGTTTGAAGTAGTTTTGTGTTATGTGATGATCTTTTGTATTTGTCAAGATAGTTTCGAAGTACTTTATCTGCTAATGTATGTTTTGTAATACGTGAGTGATTTATTATTTTTTCATTTGTGTATTCATTGTTATATGCTTGGTTGAATAGGTTATTTGTTGAGATGGAGGACAATGTTGGATCCAGTGATACCTCCAATAGAGTCCAAATTTCAAATAGCAGGAAAAAAAAGGCACCTGTGATAGAGTGGCAATATGCAATTAACGTTGGTGATCGATTCATAGATTGGGAGTGTAAGCTATGCCATGCAGTAAAATCAGGTGGGGCGCCTCGACTAAGAGCACTTTTTTGGCGGACCGAAGAAAAAGTCATGTACCCACCCCTCTGCACCTATAGTGGCCAAACGCATAAGAGAAGAAATTCAAAAGAAAGATTCAAGAAAACATGACACTCCTACCGTTAATGTATCAAGGCAGCAAGAACACTGTTGTTCTAATCATCAAACTCCCGCTACATCGCCTACTTGTATCCCGAACGGCAATGTGCAACCAGAAAGTAATCTACCCAGTGCATCTTCCTGCAAGTGAAACTTTGACGTAGGAAATATACCCATGCGTCAAACTTCATTGCAAGAAAGCCTACGTCAAGGTCGACTCCATGATACACAACTCGCCCTTGCTGAAGCGATTTACTTTTCTGGGAGTGCTATGATGATGGTGGATAGTGAGCATTGGAAGAGAGCATGGAAGAAAATTGGTGAGTTTGGACCAGGGTTTTCACCGCCTACGTACCATGCTATGCGAAATGATCTATTAGAGAGATGTTATGCGCAAGTAAAAGAACGTGTACAAAGAATAATTCTTAGCAATATAGAGCTTTCTGGATGTAGTATAGTAAGTGATGGATGGTCTAATGTACAAAGAAAACCATTAATTAATATAATGGTTATTTCACCTAGAGGTGAGACTTTCATCCGTGCCGTGGATTCAGCTGGTTCAATCAAAACTGGGGCTTACATTGCTCAAGTCATTAGCTCTGTGGGTGATAGAGGAAGTGGGTGCCAAAAATGTAGTCCAAGTCATCATGGACAATGCAAAAAATTGCAAGAATGCATCCAAAATCCTACAGCGACAATATCCACATATTTTTCCGGTAGGCTGTAATACTCATAGTTTGAATCTTGTATTAAAAGATTGGTATAAATCTGATGATACCAAATGGTTTGCCTCAATCGTCGACACTGCGCCAGCTTGTGAGATTCATGCTCAAGAGACAGAGAGTGTTAGATATTTTTCGACCTCGCATGTCAGTTATGTTAAAGCTTCCAGCGGAGACTAGGTTTTGCACTCACTTTTACACTTTTGAGTCTCTTCTTAGAAATAAAGATGGAGTTTGCGAAACATTTACATGCATGGCATTTCATGACTGGGAGAACACGCAACTTGAAAAAGTGAAAGAGAAAATCAAAGTCTTGAAGGCAGCGCTTACGAGAAGAAGTTGGTGGAACAGTGTGATGGATGCATACCATGTAATGATGCCTGTTATGTATGCCGTATGAAGTCTTGATCAAAGAGCGCCTAATCTCGGAAAAGCATGGATGCAATGGTGGACTGTCCAGCGGAGTTTGGAATGTCCTGAGAAATTAGAGCATTCAGTGGTGGAAAAGCAATGGCGTGTACCATTCTCCAGTAGACAAAGAAAAGTTCTATTGAAGTACTTTCATGCTAGATGGATTGGAGCGCATTCACCACTACACAGTGCTGCTTACATGTTAGATCCTGAATATTGGAATATGGATTTGATGTCCAACGTTGAGGTGGTGCAAGATTTTTATAAAGTGGTAAACACTTTCTATAATAATGATGATGATCGTGTAAAGTGCATAAAGGAGATGACCTCATTTCGATTGAAAGAGGGTTTATTTTCCAACTCCCTTGTTCAAAAAATGGCTAAAGAGCAACCTGCATGGAAGTGGTGGATGATGAATGGTGGTGAGCATTATGCTTTATTGCGCAACCTTGCGATGAAGGTTCTAAGTCAGTGCTCTTCAACTCAGGCTCAGAAAGAAACTGGAGCATGTACAAATATATATTCACAGTACTATTCACAATCGACTTCTTGCAGATCGAGCAGATAAACTTATTTACATGTATTGCAATGAAAAGATCTTGCGAGACATTGAAAGCGAAGAGTATAAAGAAGATATGCCCAGATGGATGTACAATTGTGATGATGTAGGAGACGAGAACTTTGATGTTGGATGCACGTTGTGCACCACCCTTGAGATAGAAGACAATTTAGACATTGACTTAGATGAGCTTAATTTAGTAGACGAGAGAGTAAACGGTGAAAGAATTTTGGAGCAAGATACTGACATAGAGGAAGAAGTCATTTCATTAATTTCATAAAAAGTACTTATACAAATGATCGTATTTGGAGAAATTATCAATACAAAATTAGGATTTGTCTTTCTTAGCTTTCATCTTGAAATAAATTACGAATTGCACTAGGAGTTGCATCTAAAGGTCCTGGTGGTTTATATTCGCTAGCCATGCCGAACACTGTATAAATACCTTGATTTATTGGGACACTGCACAATGCACATGTGGAAGTATTTTGCATTTGCCTCACTAAACATATTAAGTGGTAGTAGTGTTCACAGGGTAGTATATACTGGCCGCTCCACCCATCGAATACTTTGTAACATACAGGACATTGGGGGGTGGAGGAACTAGTAGCCTCAGCAGAAACTCCCACAAGATCAGGATGTATCAAAAAATGAGAGATGTGGTTTCCTTGGCGCATAGGAGCAATACGTGAAGAGATGCTCTGTACATCTTGGCTGATCTTTGTGAGCTACTCTTGAATCCCTCTATTGGCCGGGGGAGGAGTTGACGCTTGAGATAATCGCTCAGCTTCTTTCTCCTTCTCTGCTAGCTGTGCCCCTAAGCTTTTTTTGACCTTGTTTAACTCCAATCCAACGGTATGTCATGGGTGTTGACAGTGGCCTCTCTGGAGGCGAAGTCCACTGGAGTTTCTAGGATAAATTGAGCATATAGCATCTTAGCAAAATAGAGTGGAGCGTCGGCGTTATGGAGAGGACGACCGTACACCTCTAAGAAAATGCGCTCGGCATTAGTTTTGATATCATTGTGAGTGCAACGTGAAATCTTCCATCTTCCCTTCTTAATCTCGCCATCTGGACATGGCCATATTTCCTTTATCATATCTGTGGTTACGCGTTTGTTTATGTCTTTCCATTGGGCATAAGTTGGATTTGTCCATTTCGACAACCTGCATGATGTTCTTGTAGCTTCGCGGGCTATCAAGCCATGTGCAAGGGCCTTCATTCGCTCATATGCCTTCTTGGCTAACTCTTGATGCTCGTTTGCTTGCGCCTCTGCCATATCTGCATGAACATAAATGACTTTAGGATTTTAATAAACTGTAAAGATCAACGTAAGATAAATTGACCATTACTCTCAAAAACTTAAAGTTTAACACCACGAGAGGAGATATGTATTGCAAAGACTCAATGAGAAATATCCACTTGACTCCAAAAATACTTCAAACAATGCACGCACATCAAATTTTGAAGAGAAAACATAAACTTAAACACCACAAGAGGAGAGAGATATTGCAAAGACTAAATGAGATAATATTTCAAACAATGGACACATCAAATTTTGAAGAGAGAAACAAAATGCCATTCCTGAAACTTAATCTCCTGATACTATATCATTACAAAATTGGGGTGAATGACACCGATAGCTCTACAAGAGGACGTTGTGCCCTTGTTGGGTCAGTATTTAGTGATCTAAAAAATTCAACTACTTGCAAAATTGATTTTCGCTCATCGCGATTAGGCAGAAACATCCAATTTTTGACTCTATGAATAATAGTATCCATGGTAACTTTGTCATAGAACTATTATCCATCCACAACTCTTGTACTTTCTGCCAAAAGTCATATAAAGTTTGTAATAAATATCCCAAGGCAAAAACATCAGATGCAGGAGTGTATGCATCTGCCAAAGACGGATCATAAAGCTCCGGGGCTATCCACGGCCGTTTATTTCGCTCTCTGTCTGCGTAGGAGACCGCCTGTGCCACCTTCTCAGGGTTCTTGTCTGCTTCAAATACAAAATTGAGAGACACCCGTTTTTTGGGCACTCTCAGCCCCCAATCGATAATACCTATGCGTGGCTTCAACTCTTTTGTAAAATCCAACACTACATTGAATGGATGTAGGTCGGTATGTACAATTCCTGCCAGTTGTGCTGCCGCTAGGCCTTCCACCAGGGCATGCATAATATGTGGCATGGTTATTACTATTTGTTTTATTTTAGAAAGTTCTAGATGACTTAAAGGAATATTATCAGGCGGGGGTTGTCTCCATCCTCGATCCAAACAGAAAATTGCTCTGGTGAACTCACTGAATCTGAAGGGAACCTTCAGAAGAGTATCACCAAGAGAGCCGCCATTATAGTACGGGAAAATAGTGATCCAAGGAGATTCTTTTGTGAAGGCAATACACCTGACAATCGATGGGTGTAGAACCTGCATGCCCTGCTCTGCCTGGAAGCTCTCGAACTTGGCGCTGCCTTCTCCTTTGTAGTGCTTTCCGCAAAAAGCAATGTGCTCCGACAAAAATGATATACCTTTAACTGTATACTCTTTTACTGTGCCAAAAACACCAGAGCCTATTGTTCGCCCTTCGAACAGAGCCTCGTGCGAGATGCCAATGAAGTGTGTGCACATAGAATTGTAGATGGTACGATTAATGACACCTGTACCACTTGCATCTGCCTGGCTGGACATTGCAGCGACGTCCTGGGCAATGCGCACTCTTTTGGGGAGGGACTCTGCATCCAACGCCTTCATGCGCTTGCTCTTGGCTCTTTGCTCGCTCCATACAACGTCCCATAACTGTAGACGTTGCATATTAGCTTCAGGCGGGGCAGCATCTCTAAGATCACTGCATGCGACATGCATGCTCCCCAAAATGGTTCGTGTTATATGTTGATGGTTGAAATCTGCTATCTTCTGTCTATCAAGCAACTCAGCGTTGCCTCCGCTTCGAAGCTGACGCTGTGCATTTTCCCATATCTGGTCTATTAGATCTCGCATGAGTATCTCAGACTCATTGATCTTTTTGACGACATCATCAGCACATTGTGACACTGTGATGACTGCTTCAATGCAAATTGCTCGTAGAACGATTTTACGCTCTTCAGCAGAGGAAAGCATGTTGGTCGTCTTCGTAAATCTAGCAAATATCACTAAACACAAAAAAACAGAATATCAAACATTACTGAAATCAACATCAAGCAAACGTGAGAGAACAGCAACAAGTGTATCATTACTTATCAATGTTCAAACAAAAATGGAATATCAAATAATTTTAATGAACTCAACATCATCCAATACATCATCAAACGTGAGAAAACAGCAACAAGTGTATCATTACTTATCAATGATCAAACAAAAACAGAATATCAAACAATATTACTGAACTCAACATCATGCAATACATTATCAAACGTGAGACAACCGCAACAAGTGCATTATTACTTATCAAGTGTATACATTATCGAACGAGAGAGAGAGAGAGAGAGGGGAAGGAAAAGAGAGAGGTGTGACAGATAGAGAGAGAGGGAACATTAGATGACATTTTTAATAGTTTTGTGAGTTCCTAAAGAGAGGAAAATAATGTTTTGTAATCCTAAAGCACTCCTCATCTACACACCTATCGTGATAGAGAGAGAGAGAGAGAGAGAGAGAGAGAGAGAGAGAGAGATGTGAAGTGTATCATGAGAGAGAGAGAGAGAGAGAGAGTTGTGAAGTGTATCATGAGAGAGAGAGAGAGAGAGAGAATTGTGAAGTGTATCATGAGAGAGAGAGAGAGAGAGAGAGAGAGAGAGAGAGAGAGGAGAGGAAGAGAGAGTTGTGACAGATAGAGAGAAGAAACATTAGATGACATTTTTAATGTTTTTGTGAGTTCCTAAAGAGGAAAATAATGTACTGTTTTAATTTTTAAGTAGATAGAGGGAGAAAAAAGAAATTATTAGGAATTATGTATATTTTAAGAAAAAAAAAATAAATCCTTATCTACACATCTATCGTGTTGTGAAGTGTATCATGAGAGAGAGAGAGAGAGAGAGAGAGAAAGAGTTGTGAAGTGTATCATGAGAGAGAGAGAGAGGGGGGTAGGAAGAGAGAGATATTCATTTTTTCGAGTTACGAATCACGATATTATAAAATAAAACGTTTAGACAATATGATGTAAACTTTGATCCATGAAATACTCATGCCACATTAGCAACCAAGTATCGCATGGATCAAACACAATAAAAACAATACAAGTCAAATCAAACAAATTTACGACATTTTTCGATCGCGTTAACGATCATATGCCGTAATATGCAAGCAAATTTACGACATTTTTTCGATCGCGTTAACGATCAAATGCCGCAATATGCAAAAAACAATTTATGCACTAGCGGACGACACCAACTTACCGCGTTAACGACAAAATGCCGCCCGATTCTATGGGAATACGAATAGGATATGAACATACACTGGCCGCGTTACCGACCATATGCCCGCATTTGACAAAGGGAAGGGAAGGGAAGGTGACATCGCCATAACGATACTATGCTTGCCGCGACCTCTACGGCGTGCCATACTTACCATAGGACACAAACTAGCCGCGTTACCGACTAAGTGCCCCAGGGTAAGCACCATTCCGAAGAATGGCCTTACACACACACCTGTCGTGTGGCGGACCACCCACATCCTGCCGCGCATTGCGACAATGGGCGGTTGCCCGCACGAACACACCCACACACACATCCCTCGTGTGGCAGACCACCCACATCCTGTCGCGCATTGCGACAGTGGACGGCTGCCCGCACGAACACACACCCACATATACACACACACACACACACACACAAGTTTCATTACCTGTGTATGCTGTCAGCAATGAACTCCCAAAGGGTCCCCCGGGCCCATATATATAGGAAATTGTACCCAGCCGGGCCGGATGATGACCCCGCCGGGACCCGTCGGGGTTTCCTTTTACCCGCCGGGACCGCCGAGTATAGCAAAAGCCCGACGGGATTTTATCCGGTTACCAGGTCGCTTGCCACCGGATTTTTTAGGAACATGTTAACATGTTAACATGTTAATAACATGTTAACACATGTTATTAACAAAAAAAAATTTGTGATCACGTGAATATAAAATCATTGGTGGCTGCATTAACCTTTTTGAGATCAACGCACACTCTGAGTTTCCCATTCTTCTTTGGTACGATGAGACTATCGGAGAAACCCATTTTGGGTGCTCAATAGGGTATATGAATCCACATTTTACAAGCTTTTCAATTTCCTCTTGTACAATCTTTGCGTACTTAGGACTCATTGGGTAGGGACGTTGCTGGACTGGTTTAGCAGTGCTAATCATTGGAATCGTGTGTTACACCACCGAGGGTGGAACACCCTTCATATCATGATATGTCCAAGCAAATATGTCCTTGAATCCTTTAAGAAGCTTCTTAAGTGCAACTTCCTCTGACTGGGTGAGATCTTGAGCAATAAAAACTGGTTTAGACTCCTCACCCGGATCTGCTAAGTCTATCTCCTTAACTATCGCAGGGCCATCGTAGACACCGCTACTCCCATTGGTAGGCGTTCGTTGGGCTTTTGTGTAGACCACTTTACGTTCCCCTGTGGTGAATGATTTGAAATGCTCGGGTGCGGGGTGTAAGTCTACTGGTTCTTGCTGTGCCAGGCTTTTTTCTTTCAATTTCGCCTCCTTTTGTTGCTGAGCTAACTCTTGGTTTTGCCGCCTTCTTGCAGTACGACTTAGTTTTGGCTTCTCTTTGATCTCTAATTGGGCGACGTCATGAGATTGTGGAATACACCACATGACACTTTGGAGGTATTGTCCCCAATTATCCGCTAACTTCCGATGAGCGTCAATAGCTCCTACATAACTAAGCCATTCTGCAGTGGATCTCTCCTTGTTTATTGTGGTTCGCACATTAGCTCGATAGCGTTGGCGCTTATGTCTCGTTTTCTTCTTACCAAGTTTTTGATTTTTGTTTCTATCAGATTCGAACTCACTTGATCGATCTTCACTTGTGTCCCCCTCACTCTCGGATGAACTGTAAGAGGTCACTGTCCTAGGCCTTGAGCACCTTGCTTCCACATTTGGGTGAATATTTGATTCATCCCCCCCATCAGGCTCAGAGTCAGTTTCTTCTTGATATTCATACTCAGAGTTGCATTGGTCAGAGTCTTCGCCACTTTCAGTGTCAGTGGAGGTTACCGCTTTCTCGCCATCAGGAGTCAAGTGCATAACACCTATCATGTTTATTGGCACTAACGGTGGCATATCTTGCCCCTCAGGTGTTACCCAACTTGTGCCTCTATTTCCCCATGTGTCTATGGTTGCCGCTAGGTGTACCCAATCCATGTTATCCGACTCAGTCATACCCGATAGGATATCCATATAAGGAGAATCTTTCCCATCATCAGTCTCTTTTTTGCATGTATAGCAATACCTGAATGGGGTGGAGTGAATAGTGGTATCCGATCGATTATCAATGATAACCTTGCTTCCTAAAGGATGTGCACGACCATTCTCAAGATCAACTCGAATGACAGAGTCTTGGAATTGTAGGTAGACATGGTTTTTCGACCAATCATGCACCATTTGTGCTTCCCTCATGAAAGGACGTCCTAAGATCATTTGATATGACATAGGATGCTTGGAGAAATCCATTACAATGAAGGTATGTCTTACCTTGTACCCTAGAACCTTGATCTTAAGGTCCCTTAACATTCCAATAGGTTTAGCAATAGTTCCGTTTGCCATCTTAACCACTATGTTTGTGACTTCGAGGTGAGATCTCCCCATAGATTCCCAAGAGTTTTTAGTCACAATGCTCACTCCAGCACCACCATCAAGGATTCCCTTTAGAGTTAATCCCTTGGTAGTAATGGGGAGGGTGGTATTAGATTCATCACCTTCAAAGTACTGTCCCAACTTGTTCATAAACACCATATTGGGGAATATGGGAATTTCCCACAAGTTTGGGACACGTGGTCAAAAGTTTGGATTAACCATAACTTGAACACCACTAATCCAAAATGAGCGCTTTATAGCTCTTTAGATTCCATTTTTCAAGCGCTTTCCAATGATAGGTCATATGATAGGGTTTTGAGAAACTTACAAACATGTTATCCATGTCCCCTTTTTTAAGTATTCAAAAATGGGAAGTGGGAAATTCCCAAATTCACTAATATGGTGTTCATAGGTATTTCAACGACCGAGTCTTCATCTAGGTTGGGTTGTAGATCCCAATGTTCCCCTTCATCCTGAAGTGTGTCGGGTCTATCCATATTTGCAAATTGTGGTAGCCCCGCCTTTAGTTCTCCATTGAGAAATGCCCGAAGAGCTAAGAATAGCTCAGGATCTCCGTATAATTTGGATATGATCGTGGTTCTGATTTCAGAGGACATGAAATCCATTAGCTTAGACACATTCAACGGTACTTTTCGAGACATCGCCCCTTGACTAGGGACTGGTGAAGATGGAATCACTTCCTCTTCGATGGGGTCAGGCATTCCCTCACTAAACATTATTTCAAGCAAAAAGGGTGTTTACCCACTTCCTAATGTCCTATCCTCACTTTCTTCCCGAATGATACTAGGTATAGCTAACGGTTTATGGTTCCTATGAGGCTGAACTTGCGTAGGAAACACTGTGTCTAGAATTTTGATTTTTCTCGGGTTTGGCTCCAGTTCTCTTTGTGTTTCTTCCACCAAACCCCTTAAGTGTTGCACTTGTTCAATCTCCTCAACTGGGTTTGGGTAAGTTTCAATCTTTTTCTTGAGGGTTTTTGGCCCACGTGGCTTGTCTTGGGGAGTCTCAGTTAGTTTGGGTGGTCGAGAGGGCATTAACTGACTTGGTTGTGGGGCCGAGGAAGTTTCCTTCTGTTTCCCCTTATTTATGTACTCGCTTGATTCTCCTTCGTTGAGCTCCCGAGTGGGTTCCTCCCTTAAGGTAGTGGCTTTGGTCCCCATGGTTTCTATTGAATCAGAATCATCTTCAGGATCATTCATATACACGGGGTCGTCTCCTGTCCCTATGTTAGTCTTTGAACTAGGCTTGGAGCTCATGGCATTAAGCGATCTCTTCCGTCGCATTTTCTTTTTCTTTGCTTGAGCATTTAATGCAGTATCCCTCTCTTCGAGAATGTAGTTTTGATTTTGAAGCATTGATCGTGTAACTACATTCGCGGTACGACAGGTATGGTTCCTCGTGTGCAATGGTGTAATCTTGGGTGCATTAGGATTATGTGGACATTGAGCAATCAAATGATCTATGCCACAACGATTACATGTAAGTACCAGCATTCCCGATGTGCTCCCTTGATTTGGTTGCATCTGCGTAGCGATCTTCTGTAGCCTATTAGGGCACTCCGCTACACGATGCGGTCCACCACACTCGTAGCATTGAAGAGGTGGTCTCCTCGCCAAGGTATTAAGGTTTTGCCCTCTTGTGGTAAGAACAGCCGCTTGATATACAGGCTTGACTTGCCCGAAATGATCCTCCATGTAGTACTAGGAGTCATTTCAAACGTATCAATCCCGTATGGAGCAGTGGGGTCTATCTCCTCTTCATAATCCCCACACGCACTATGTGACTCACAACCCATCTGGTTTATTGGGGTAATCCTTGGATGTGGAGGTTGTGGTCCTAGCACTGGCGGTGGTAACGGCACAGACTGGACTACATTCGGATTCCTTGGAACTATGTGTTGTGAGACGGTTGCTCGACAGGTTGTGCAAGCATTAGTGCGGGTACTTGAGGTGTGTTTGACCAGGCTAGTGGTGCCTCATTTGCCAACATTTGCTTAAGTACTAGGCAATCTTTAGATTGATGGCCATACTTACCACATGCATTGCAATTCCCATTGAATTTGACTCTGAATGTGGGACATTCACTCATGCTATGTGGTCCTAAGCAAACCGAACACCATTGTTGCTCTCTTCTCGGGTACATATGGCTATTTTGAGGAGCTCGATTACCCCTAAAGTATTCTTGGAGAGCCTTAGTAAGGTCGGTCACACAGACATTTCGGATATCTTGGGCTCCTTGGCAATAGGTTTTACCGTCATTGGCTCGTGCCCAGATACTTGCGAACTAACGGATTTTATCTCCGAAGACACCTTTTTACCTGCAATCATCAAGTTGTCTTCCAACTGGATTGCACTGTCAGTGTGACTGCTTCCCATGTTGTAAGACCTCTAATGACTAGGCCATTGTATATGTCCTCGTGGCGCAATCCTCGGATGAATCTATCGAGCAGTTGGTTATTATTGAAGTGCTCATCGGGAGTGCAGCGAGAATTTAGATGCTTCAATCGACTTATAAAGTCTCTCACACTGACTCCCCTTCCTCGCGTTCAGCTTTTTGGAGTTAAGATGCTACTCCCCAAAGCACACCCTCACGTATTTATTCTTTCAAGAACAATCTCTTAAGAGTGGGGTAGTGAGTGCGCTCTTCAACCCTTAAGGTTCGATACCAATCTCCGGCCTTCCCACTCAAGGTTAAGCCTAAGGCTTTACACTTATGCAGCTCATTGTGCTCTTCCAAGGAATCACACACGTGTTCAAAGACTTCAATGTGCTTCCTAACATCCTCGTTATTACTACTGAAGTTTTGAGTGAGCTTAGCCACTTGTACTGCCTTGCTTCTAGGTTCTCTCTCAGGCATGCCCCGCATGTTTTCCACAATAGATCGTCCGATCGTCTGAGCAAACGCTGCGAGATCACCTAGGTGAGCAGGTATAGCTGGTGGAGGCACTTCTGGGATAGCCTGGTTGATAGGAGTTGGCGTTGGTCTGGGTATGTAGGCAGCTGACGTAGGATATGATATGTGACTAGGCCTAGCTCCTCTTGGATAAGGGTTGTGATAAGGCGGTCGTGGAGCATACACCATTGGTATACTAAGAGGCGTAGGAGCTACATGAGCATGAGTAGTGATAGGTACATATGGTTGATAGGCACTGGCACGCATTGTTGTATGTACTGTTCCACTAGGTAGCGGCGTCGTACTAACTACAGCGGTAACAGGTGCACTTTTCGTTATGCTCATCATTGGGGTAAGCATTGTGGATTCCTTAATGAAAAGTTGAGCCAAGGTTGGAAAGCTAAAGTTACTGATCGTGGGCTCAACCTGCATTGAGACTCCAGGCAAAACAACATATGAAGGGTCTATGGGACACTCACCGAGAGGGAGTCTCCAATTGTGATAGGGTTGGTTGTTTGGCCTTGCCCGTATCCAAAAATCTCATAGGGCCAGTGGAAACTAAGTTCACTCCCCTATTTTGCCTCTCAATTTGGATAATTCTATGAATAACCTCACATATCATTTGTTGTTGCTCCTCTAGATTAGTGGCACTAGATGTAGATCGTAGGATTTCTAACCAACCTACATGGTATGTGTAACCCGTGTATAGGTCAGTTAGAGTCTCTGTGTGTAGATCATATTCCCAATTTTCATTGAGAAATATCCCATCTAGACTTGGTGTGCCAAACGGTTCTCTTGAAGTGGACACAATGTCACTTCTTATGGATTGGCTTCTAGGGACCTCTACTTTAGGAAGAGCATCGGAAGGTGGTAGCTCAGTAGGGCCCTCATTAACGAAGTGGGTAGAATATCCACATGGACACTCTTTGGGAGGGTAGGGTCTACATGAGATGTGAATGGCGAATCCACTACCCCTCCTTCTTCATTTACTTCGCTTGTCGCATGTTCAGAGCGTGTAGCTCTACTAAAGGTCTCTATTAGATGACTAAACATGCTAGATCCGGGTTGTGGGGCCCAAAATGGCATGTTTTGGCTTGTCTCCTCAGGGTTCTTGGTAAGGTGTCCTTCCATGGCTTCTGAGTCAGAGGACGAATCACTATCTGCTATTCGTGGATCTTGGGTTGCACTTCCCTGGGTTCCAACTGAAGGCCAAGATGCCAACGTGGAGGGATGGTGTGAGCCTGCGTAAACTGAAATGCTTTCTAGTGGCTCAGACTCTAACACCCGACCAGAGCGTAGATGCATGTGATGTGGGTACCCTACGGGCGTTGGTAACTACCCTTGAAGTCCACACAAGTGGTTTCTTAGGTGTTTCACACCCCATTTTTACTTGTTTTTGTATTGTTTTTAACCCGTTTCTAACCCCCTTACTTATGGTCGAACCTGAACTAGGGCGTGTGATAGCTCAAAACGAGCGTATCGTTTAAAGGATCCTAGCGTGCTTTACAGCACCGTGTTCGCCTATACAGAGCTCCTGTGGTCCTCAAAACAGTCTGTTTTCTTGTGGGAGAAGGGGTGCAGGCCTATTTGCTTGTGGAGGAAAGGGTGAAGGCTTTATCCCACATGCTCACTTCACTCCTTGGGCGGTGGGCTACATATAGGGCTCAACTTCCCATAAGCTCTCACTTAAAAAAGAAAGCGATGGAGGCTCACTCTCCTATATATATATATCAAAAGACCGTGACCGAGGCCGGGGTCGGGGTCAATTGGGGGTTTTTCTTTTCAAAAAAATTTTCTCCAAATAAAAAATCTTTCCTCTTCACACGTTTGGTTTATTTCTTAGAAAAAAATTAATTTTTTATTTTTTTTTAATTAATTTTTTTCTTTTTTTCTCCTTTTTTTTGTTTGGGATAAGTTTTATAGGGTTTCTTTTTGGGGTTCAGACTTTGCCGCGACGCACTTCGCACACAGCGCAGACCTGGGGATTCAGAAATCCCCCTCACACGCAGAAAACCAGAGAACAGAACGCACACCCACACGCGGAGCGAAAAAATAACAAAAGAAACAGAAATGTAGAAGACAAATTACAGAAACAGATTGCAGAACACGGAAACACCTCAACAAGAAACAAACAGTCGCCTTTCTTACAGTGTAAATTTCACTTCACTCAGCAGCTCGAGCTGCAAACTAGAGCTTGGTGCAGGGCAGTTCCCCGACGACAGCGGCGCCAAAAATGTGCGCTTTTTCCGCACGAGTCGTAGCTGGGGACTTGCCGAACACCGTATGCGAGCCACGAAGGGCTGCAAGCATACAACCAGGAAAGCAACCTCAAACAGAATGCAAAGGTGTGTCACTCACCGCTCTAAACGCCACCGTGAAGGATTCCCGCGTCGCAGCAGTAAAGGAGGAGCCGCCGTCGCCGCTCTACCGCCTCGCCGCCGCCGTGCCGCTACACAGTGCTCGATCGCGCTCTCTCTCTCTCTCTCTCTCTCTCTCTCTCTCTCTCACGCAAGAGAAGGAAACCAAGGAGATAAGGCAAAAGCACTCTTATATTCAACACATGAGAATGAGAGTTTTAGGGTTACATTTGACTCTTATAGGTGACTTGGCCATTAACGCATGGGCGTCCATACATGGCCGACCGATCCTAACCCTTCCCCTGCTCTGATATTCAAGGTGCGCCTCTCATTGGCGATCACCCAATCCCTTTATCCTTAACATATGGTGCCGACAAGCCCGGCCCATGACTCAGAATATTTAAATTAATGACGTAAAACATAGTACGTCTCAATGTCCGTCATCATAGGTTAAAAGCTACCAATCTAGCCTTGTACCTGCTTATGCTTCCATCACTGTTATGTTTTACTTTGTACACCCACTTGCATCCAATGGCTTGCTTGCCTTCAGGCAATTGCACTAAATCCCAAGTCTCATTTCCATATAGTGCATCCATCTCCTCATCCATAGCTTTCTCCCAACACACATTTCCAATAGCCTCATCAATGCATGTGGGGTCTATGACCTGTACAACTTTTGCCATGTAAGCATAGTGATGTGCCACATAACCATCATAGGTAAACCTCTGCATAGGATTCTTCACTCTCCTAGATCTTCGCAGCTTTGCATTCATGGCTTCCATAGCCTTCTTTACATCAAGTGTTCTCATAGCTCGTATCCCAAGATCCTCATCAAGGCTCATCTCTTAGCCACTAGACTCTCCATCAACATGAGAATGCCCTGCAGAAATGTCAGCCATACTAAGGGGCTCAACCACTTTCTCTTTGCCTTTATGTGATGTACTAATCACATTTACAGGACTGGTATTATGACGCAGCCTGCCACTCCATGGTCTAGATGAGGACTCTCCTAGTCCACTCAAAGACTATGATTGCTGACTTGCATTCTGTGCAACCACATTTCCACTCACATCAACCCCAACAGCTTCTTTTTCAGCAGCATACTAGCTACTCATCTCATCAAAAACAACATCCCTGCTTATCTTCAACTCACGTGTAGTAGGGTTATAACACCTGTATCCCTTTTTCTCAAGGAAATACCCAATAAACACACATTTTTCAGCTTTTGGATCCAGCTTAGTTCTCAGCTTATCTTGCACATGCACATATGCAATGCATCCAAAGACTTTTAGACTTTCTGCCAGTAAACCTCTCTTCTGGAGTTACATCATATATGGCTGCAGCTAGAGTCCTGTTCATGATGTAAATTGCTGTAAAAACAACCTCAGCCCAATAGCTATGTGGCATATTCTTCTCTCCCATCAATGCTCGCGCAATCTCAGCAATATGCCTATTTTTTCGCTCGTAACTCCATATGCCGTGGAGTATATCTACATGTAAACTATCTCTGAATACCATTCTTCTTCAAAAATTCAGAGAACTCATTGGAGAAGTACTCTCCCCCTCTATCTGACCTTAGGCACTTTACATGTTTCCCTGTTTGCTTTTCAACCACCATAACTCTGAAATTCTAAAAATGAGTGAACACCTCACTCTTCTCCTTCATGAAGTATACCCACACTTTCCTTGTGTGGTCATTAATAAATGTCACATAATACCTGTAGCCTCCCATAGACATGGTCTTCATAGGACCCCATACATCTAAATGCACAACATCTAGTGCATTTCTGCTCACATTTCTGTCACGTGAAAATACATGCTTTGTTTGCTTTCCAAATTGGCATGCTTCACATATTTTCTGCATACCTTCAACTTTAAACTTTGGTAACCCTGTCACAATTCCTTTAGTCTGCACAGACTTCATTCTCTGCACATTCACATGTCCAATTCTTTTATGCCCAATGTCTGTGTCTGCAACAATTCTTGAACCATTTGCAAACATCGCAGCACTCACTTCATGCATGTTTACATTCAATGTAAACATTCTGCCCACTCTATTGCCTTTTGCAACCAACTTGCACTTGTCTTTAAAGTCTTCAACATAACAACCATCAAGGTTAAACCGAACCTGCAGACCCTGCTCAATCATCTGGCCAACTGAAACCAGATTCTTTGTTATGTTCGTCGGAACATGAAGTACATCTACAAGGTACTTCACTTTGCCATCCTGCATATAGAAAATGACACATCTCCAACATGGGCAATTGGATGAGCAATGTCATCTCCCCTGTTTCCACAAAATCTGGTCTTTCAAGGTTTTTCATATCCTTGAACCACTCCCCATGACTTGTCATGTGGTTCAAAGCACCTGAATCAACGTACCATACATCATCTTTATGTGCTGCTTCAATATTTTCAGACATGGCATTAACGACATGCTGCATAATAAATAACCTTTCATTGTCATTGTTTCTGTTCGAGGATGCATAGTTGTTTTGCTGCAATTTTCCATTTTGCATGTCACCCTACTTATAACAATCTGCCTCCACCACATGTCCAGGCTTACCACAATAAAAGCATCCACGTGTATCATTATACTGCCTTTGCTAATTTCCACGACCTCTTTGACTCCACCTGCCTCTGAATTGGCCTCTTCCTGCATGTTGTTGTTGTTGTGAATTCTGGGACTGTTGTTATTGCTGTTGCTGGCCATAATTCTGATTACATGTTTGGCCACCTCCTTGGCCGCATCCACGGCCTCCTCTACCTCGTCCTCTTCCTGAACTTGTGTAGAAGGCCTGTTGCTCTAAACTGTTTTTGTTTTGTGAAGATTGTTGGTCTTCACCCAAGCTCTTCTCTTCTATAATCAACATAGACACCAAATCTGTGAAATTGGGAATGTTTTCTCGAGTCTGAATAGACATCTTGAACACCTTGTATTGTGGCCCGAGACCACGTAGACAGACTTCCACCTTATCATCATCATCTACTAAAACGCCAATAGATGCAAGGGATTCCACAATACCCTTGATCTTCAATGCATAGTCAGACATACTCTTTTTCTCCACAGTATGAAGTTCATTCTTCAACTGTATCTTTTGTGCGCCTTGGTATTCGTTTCATAGAGTTTTACCAAGGTGTCCCATGCCTCCTTGGGGGACTTGGCATCTTGTATGTGTCCAATCATGGTGTCCTGTATACTGATAGAGAGCCAATACATAACTTTTCTGGCTCCTTGGTTCCAATTCTTGAACTCTTTCACATTTACGGCAGTCGGATTGATCTCCGGTGCCTCTTCATGCACTCACCTTCTATGTAGTCCCAGTAACCCTTTCCTATCAGGAAATTTGTCAACCTGAACCTCCAAGCATGGAAGTTGTTCTTGTCAAGCTTCTCGGCAACAATATGGTTTATACCATCATTTGACATCTTGCCAGACACACAAATTGACCAGCAAAACAGCACTCTGGTTTGTCCTGCACAAACTGCTGTATTTTTTACAGCGGTACTGTACTATACTCAAATGTCAAAACCAGTGACCTCAATGTGCATACATACACCCATGGCAACTGTCGACCTCCTTGCAGCAGAGCACACACAATGTCTGCACAACCAATCTATCTTCCTGTAGTTGTTAAAACAGAGTTCTGCATAGAATCGATGACTTACCTGCAGTGCTCGAAATCGCCTGCTTTTTGAAAAACGGGATCCTAACGCGGCTCGAAACGCGTTTTTGGCCCGAAAAAATTATGTCCTCCTATAGGACAATATAGTTGCCCTATAGCTTTACTCCCGCAAAGAAAGCTTCTCAATTAGAGATCATTTGCCGGTGCCTCCCGTAGAGCTCCCGACAAGGGTGTAGTCGCCAACACAAATAGGGAAGAGTAGATGAAGCTCTTACCCTCGTACCGCTTCCTGTGCTTCTCTTGCTTGCAGCTCAGCCCTTAGCATGAACTAGGCTCTGATACCATGAAAAGATGCAGGGGAGAAGAGAGCTTGGGCTCTTGCAAGCACACACACACTCATAAACCCTAAAAGAGAACACACAAGGTGAGAGGCTGAAAATCTTCTTCTTCTTCACACAACGCACCATATACAAAGATAAGAGTACACACAATATGAAAGGTACTCATGCAAATACATACTAGGGTTCTCTATAGTGTGAACCCAACTAAATGAGCTGGCGCTATAACTATGCCAGTCTCTAGAATGGCTGTCACACAGCTTGTCATCCCACTGGCCGCATATCACCCATGATCTCACCAACCATGCTAGTGGTGTAAGTGTGGGGCCTATCCCCCAGGTCACTGTCCACCGCCTCACTAGATAAGCGCACACCTTAGAGGATTACGTGCATAATCTTCCATTCAAATTTCACATCTTCAAATAGACCTACCATTTCACGTCATTAACCAACATCATGAAATGCCCTGATAGGGCTGTGAAATGCTTGGCAAAACGTGAAATAATCACTTTTTGGATGCCAGTTTCAAGTTTTTGACCTCCACATGGCATAGCTAACTACCACACACATGTACCAAGCAATCTTAAACTCCTACCAGCCGACAAAGGGTGACGCTCTCATGATTTTGTTTTAGATGGCTTCCCAATCCACGAAAGGAGACTTCGACCCTGATTACGAAGAGACCCTTGATTCTGTCACTCAAGAAAGTGCCATCAAATCTTCTACAACAAAGAAGAAGAAGAAGACAAAGTCGAATCCTATGATGGAATCACCGAAAGGCAAGAAGAGGGGGCATTGAGGAATCGAACTGACTTATCTCAGCCCTATGCCAAGGACCTAGACGATGATCCAACATGACGTCCAGAAAGAGCAAGGGAACCTCCTCTTCCAATATCACAACCCAAAATTCCTCAAGATTTTTGAGGATACAGATGTGCAATATAAGCTAGAGAAAGTGGAGTTGGGAAGGATGGACGAGGTACTCCCTAGAACCTTCAACCAAGCCTTATGTGTAGAATACCTTAAGACATACGGCAAGAACACAAAGAGAGGAACCATCACCAAGCCTGATGGATCCAAGGAGTAAATCCATATCACGGAACATATGATCAGAGAAGCCCTCCACTTGTGACCCCCTGGAGTCCCAACACATCTCCACCACATTGATCAAATGCATGTAGAAGATATGCTGAAGAAAATATCCTACAATTCTAATGGGGCAGAGTACGACAACATAAAGGAAGAAGTGGATGAGAGAGCCTGTCGTGCAATGTCAATGATTATGCAAATCAAGCTGGTGGACAGGTACAGCCGAATTCCCCTTCACAAGATAGCTCATGTGTATGAGGAGAAAGAAGATGATTGGGCTTGGTACCTACACAAAGAGATGAAGCAGTACCTCACATCCCACCAATCCAAGGTCTTCAACCCTTATCTCCTCACCATAATTCTAAGCCATGCTAGTAATATTCTGATACCAAAGGCACCTAAAGAACAAGCTATCCCACAAGCCCAATAGGAGGTGATGCCAAATCCACCAAAGCAAATCTACCATTAGGGCAAGCTATCCTAAAGGACACCAAAGAGCTAATGAAGGAAAGGTCCAAAGGTGCCAAGGAAGGAAAGAAGCAAGATAAACCCCAAAAAATGAGAGGCAGCATTATAGAACCCTCACAAAAGCCAATAACCATGCAATAGATCGAAGAGGAAGCCAGAAGACTGGAAGAAGATGTTGTGAGGAGAATCCTGAGCCTAATCCAAACACGATGTATAGGTGGATGTAGTGTGTATATGATCATGTATAGTGGATCCTTGGTGATAAAAACGAGCATGGCAGACAATGTACATGCACAGGCATGAAGAAAGAAAGAAAGAGTATGGGCAATCGAAAGAACCAGGCGGTGCAACAGTCCAAAAGAACAAAGGCAGACAGGTTGAAGAGGAATTGGGGGAAGCTTTTGAAAAAGCAGGAGTGGGTAGAGGAACTACTCGAAGAGAAGAGAAAAGGGTGGTTTCATCAAGTGAGTAGCTAGAGAGACCACCAGAGAGATGGACTGCAGTGGAGAGGTCCTGAAGCTTCAAATTGTTTGCTTTGTTGAAGGTTGCAGGCTTGATGCCCTGTAGATTTTTGAAGGTTGCAGATAGGACGGTGCAGTGTGAGAAGATTTGGGTGAGTCAGAGCAAAGGGTGTGTTGAAGGATAGAGAGTCATCTAGGATGTGGTTTCCCTAGGATCTCTGAGGATCATCACTGTTAGAGACTTGGCTCAGACTAGTTCTTGCTCAATTGTAGCGGTTGCGCTAAGAGTTAGTTGAATGCTCTTTTGTGTGTGAGAAAGACTTGTTGTTTGTGGAAGTGATATCTGTAAGGTTTGAAGTCATGGGAGTGAAGATAGTTTAGTGGTGGAGAGTTATTGTTGGGGTCTACATGTGGAGGATCCCAAAGTTTTTTTTATGTTTTCTTCTGATATTTTTGAGCCCATGTCTCAGGGCTATTGAGACACTGATGTGTTTTTGTCTATTTAAAGAAGTCAAAGGGTTTGGATTGAAGCAATTTGTGAATGGATGTAAATTCCTTTTTTTTGATGTTTTAGTTGTGAGATGAAGATGTTTTCATTAAGTTCATGGAGATAGAATATGTGTGTGTGTCAGTCTAAAGTCTGGTGAGCTAATGCTGAGTTAGTGCTGACTCAGTTAGAATCAGATGAGAAGGTACAGAGCCAGATAAGGTCAGTTGAGCTTCAGATATCATCAACTGAAGGTGTAGAATGATGGCTTTGGTTTGTTTGAGTCATAGAGAAGAGATTTTTAGTCAGTTCTGAAAGTCAGAGAATTGTCAACAGTTAGCTATCAATAGTCAGACGAGTTAGTGGGATGAATGATGATTTTGAGTCAGGTGCAGTCAGTTGAGAGTCCATAGGGTTGGATCCTTGTCACGTTTGAGTGTTTTGAGGGTCAAGGAGTGTTAGCGGACACAGAGAGAGGAAGTCTAATCTAGCTGAGTCGGCTGAGTTAGATTGGCCACCAGAACAATCAGATTGGAGTCAGCTGCAGTCAACAAAGTTTAGAGTGATATATCTTTGAGATTAGAGCATCTTGAAATTCTGGGAGAGACAGAGGACACGTGAGAGAAGTTTTCTGGTTCAATTGAGATAGCTAAATCAGTCGGGCCTATTTCTAGCTGAGTCAGGTTCACTCAGACAGGTGCTAACAGCAGAGGGTTAGAAAAGTACTCAAGAAGATGTTGGGGTTGTGGTTTTGAGGTTAGCTGATATTGGATGATAATACGAGAGGGGAGGACTCGTATCAGTTTGGGGTCAGCATCAACCTTCCGAATCAGTTTTACATTCAATTGTGTGTCAATTAGGAAGGATTCAGGTCAGCAAGCTGGGAAGGATTCGGGTCAACAGGGTGTCAGAAGTCAACTGAGGATTATAGGTTGAAGATCAGAGGTATTAGAGGTCAGAACTAACTTGGGAGGACAGCTAGAGGAGTCAATTGGGTCTATAGGTGTCTGATTGTGTCAGTTGCTAAAGGGTTGAGGATAGGTGCAGAGTTGATTGGTGCCCTTGGAGCTGGGATCTTAGCATCCCATAATTATGGTCCCTTCACGTTTTCTTCTTGTGTGCCTTCTGGTGGTGTTATAGAGATCATCACCCAGCAACCTCACAATGTGGCCAAAGACATAGCAGAGTATAATGCAGCCCTAGAAGGACAGGAAGTTCCCCTACAGGTGACAACCACAATTGATGCCAAGTTAGGAGTAGAAACCATTAGGTTCATTGAGCAATTACGCTTGGGAACAAGGGAACCATAAATAACAGAATCTATACTCCAAACCCCCCCTTCCATCCTAATGGCCTTAGTATTTAAAAACCTTTCGCCTCTACATGATATGATTACTCCCAGATCTACCCCCATCAACTCAAAAAGGAGAACGAATAGAAAAGGAGGGGCAACCACACAAGGAGAAGTCATTAAGAAAATCGAGGAAGCCAACTGAGCACCTCAAGAGCTTGGTCTGGAGGAACAAGTGAGGAAGCAGAAAAACAGAAAAGGCAAAAAGAGAGTCCCAGCCCCAGCAAAAGAAGGCACCTTGAGTTTGAAAACCTCCAAGGAGCAAGATCATTCTTAGAGTAGCTAAACATGCCAAAAGATGTAGATACATTCCTAGAAGAAAACTTGGAAGGGATGGACCAGCTACTCTAGCTCCAGCTTCAAGAAACGGAAGGCTCTGCCTCTACCAGCACAAAAATAAGGTCACAAGAACAGCGAGTGTGGTGATGCCACCTAATGACCATGCATCTACTACACAACAAACATGCAGAGCTATGGAAGCAAATTAGAGCCACCACCAACCAAGTGCACACCCTGAAAGACCAGCTCACTGCAGCAAAAGCCACACACAAGGAAGCAATTGTTAGAAGTTTAAAGATTGCAAAGGACCAAGAAACAATGCTGATAGCATTGCAAGAGCAATAAGCTACTGAGCAAGACAATCATCAAAATGGACAAGGAGAATGAGACACTCAGCACTCAAGCTGAATAGGTTAAAGAACAGCTCCAGAAGGAAGTGGAACACAACAAAGAGAATGAAGAGCAGCTCAAACAACAACTAAAGGAAGCACATGCCACCTTTAAAGCTAAAGAAGCGGGGTATACCAAACAGACAAGCAAGCTCAAAGAAGAGAAGGCTGCCTCTCAACAGAAGGTGACTAGCCTGCAATCCGAGCGTGAACTACTCAACAAAGCACACGCAAAAAAGATAAGGGAGCTCAATGAGGCTATTAGTGTACGAAGACCAAGGAGATAGAGCAGATGATGTGAATCACAAGAAAGTTCTAGATTATGTCCACCAATAGCCAATCACTAGCGCAAGATTGCCTCAAGCAACTAGAGGAGGCTCAAGGCCAAGATACCACCCACATAACTGCCAAAGAAGAAAGAGACAGAAGGTACACAGAGCACAACTACTCGAGATGCAAGAGAGGCTATGATTTCTACGCTCTTCAATGCCTAAGAAGGATCCAGGAATTGGAGCAGCAGCTAGCTCTCAAAGAATGCCCTCAAAGAAGTGAGCAAACTGATGAGTTACGACAACTTATCAAGATGCCTTATAGCAGATAGGCTCATTGTCGGTTACTCCTTGGCCCTCCTCAAACCCTTACCTTGTTTTTGTCTCTACAGTAACACTCTCGCTGCTTCAATATGAGATTAACCTAACAGAAGACCTCAATTTAGAAGAGTTAACACTAATACATCAGAACACGGATAGGGATACTAACCCTACCTTAGTAATGGACATACTTAGAGGTGATGTGATGCTTGCTAACCCCATTGACCTTTTCTTTTTCCAACTACATCCCATAGTGCTCAACCTTCAAAGTTGTTGTCAGGTGTTGCAACAATCTGCCATCCTGGATGACAGTGTTGACAAACTCGACCTGTTCATGCCAGATGACATGCCATCCACACCCGCCAACTACAAGGTTGTCACTCAAAGCTATCACTGCGTGATTAGCCATGGGTGGGTTGAGATCTATGATACTTATCAATACGTAAACCTTTTTGGGTCTACTTTATATCACCCCTTAGGTATCATAAAGCTATACAAAAAAATACATAAACATCTGGAGGCTATGCTAAATAATGTACTTTATGATTTTGATCGTGCCCATATAGAATATCCAAATGTAGCCCCAAAAGAACTCACGGAACACCAAGGGTTTATGAAAATTGTTAAACCTCCCCAACCTCCACCTAGTTCAGGGGAAGGGCAAGAAGAAACCCTCGAGTCCACCACCTCTGTAACATATCCCGTGTTTTCTTCCCTCTCTAGTAAGCTTCTAAATCCTTATCCTAGTGTACAAAACTGAGACAGAGTGTATATTTTCACATTGCTCTTTACCACATGTTGAATTTCCTACTAACACTCTCGACCCCGAGGAGTTGTCGACAACAAATGTATCTCCACACAGGCAGCTTGATGAGGTGCGTACTCTACACCCTCCTCGGGATGACATAACACCTTTTACTAATGAAAATATACTGGAATCCTTGTCCACTACAAACTACGAAGGCCTAATCCGAGTAGGAAATCCACTATTAAAGCCAAAATGTTCAAAGTACTTATGCAGATAACACTCTTTGAGCCCACATGTATGATCCTGCTAGAAGCCTACTCTATCATAGAGTCGAGATAGCAAGCGCATGTTCTATACCCTCTCTGGCCCAGATTCCAGACATAGAGGAATTGTTGTTGATGGACGGAGAAGGGACTTTGTGGGAGAATGTGGCGTGGCACACCAAGCTAGCAAATCCACACCTAGCATATCAGCAAGAAATTAGAATTATTACATTTATAATAAGTTATTATTTTCGCAGATGGCAAAAGCGAAATCCAGTGCATACAAGGGATGGGTATTACACAATAGAAACAAATGGTGACAACTCTCGCCTGGAAGATTTTGGCATACAACTTGACTGGCAAAATGAGTACCTCACCTTACCACAATACAATTGGACATACCAAAGCTCCGCACTAAACCAAGAGTCGACCCACTATACACGCCAATCAAGCCGAGACTCACGCCATACTGATTCAATGAAGCAAAACAGAGGGACTCACATGTGTTCTACGACTTTCCACAGTTCTCGCCCTCAGTATTTTCGAATATATCCAATCAAAAGAATCAGATGCTAACATGGATTCGAGCATAGCGAACAATACCAGATCCAGATATAGTGACTACAGTTCAATTTCTGAAGTTAATCATGACTCTGATAAACTAGCCAAAAGAAAGATATGATGGATATGATGCAAAACAACTTTACTTTGACATGCAGAGGCCCCGAGAAACAAGGGATGATGCTCTACTACCAGCGCCTCAGGAGTCTACCAAGATACATGCATGTAACATTCAAAGAAACGAGACACCGAGTTCTGGACTTCCCACTCAGCATTCAGAAAAACCCTCAAAAAGCTTCAATCATGCCGTAACTTCTACAGACATGAGTTTGACGACCAAGTCTTTGAACCTAGATAAGAGGTTCTAAGGACAGAACCTATATCAAGTAGGGGGAGAACATTAATCCCATTTTGGATTAACAAAGATGCTCATTCCATTGAGGACATTAATAAGTGTTATGTAACGACACTATAAATGTTGTACATTATGAGATACTGGCCAACCAAGGCTTTGGTTAATAAGTTTTGGACACCTAAGTCTGAATAAGGACTAGTTGTATATAATATAATTTCTCATAATGGAGGTCACGTTGTATCTTTGGATGTTCTTGTAGTGACTGATTGCATCACTATGGAAATTTTTCACTTGTTGGGAAGAAAAATCCTAAGTTTGGAAAAATCCATGAGTTTTTTTGTCTTTGTGTCATACTAACAATGATTTAAACGACATGATGCTGCCTGAGTCCATATTGGGATACTGATTTTGTGTTGCTAGATTAGTTGATGGGGTGTGCTATGAGAGCATGGAGGTGTGCTTGCTTGGAAGAACGAGCTCATACAGAAGATCACGTTAGGCATGGGATAGGTGTGGCAAATGCCATGCTATCAGACTTGGGCTAGCTAGTTGTGTTATCAATCTCAATTCTACTCTCAAATTGAAAATTGTCAAAAACAATTAATTTCCACTCAAGATACTTTTCTCTCTATTTTCTTATCGAAGTGTGTACTAGTTATAGCCATGTAACAATGGATACATCTAGTACCTGACAACTAAGGGTTACACATCACTAATCTTTGTGTATCCATACTACTTATTTTGCCCTTCAAGACAAAATCAATACATATTCACACCGCTGAAGGCCGCATTTGCAGGAGGCTAATGTTAAACTAGTGATAAGAATGTTTACACAAAAGTAAAATCTTCCTTTTATCACATAGTCATTTAATCTCTGCCCTCATTGTTGCTTTGTGTCTTGCAGCTGACAAGTCTTGCTGCAGGCCCCATTTGCTAGAGGATAATGTTAAAATAGACATATAATCTTTTTCTTCTATCACCATACTCATACTCGCTCTTGGCATCCATCTACTGCAGCCAAACATTTACTTTTGATTCTTGTTTTGGATTCCATCTTATTGCTTAGCAGTATGGCATCCAGATACCTTAGCTTCGTTATTACGGAACCCAGGAATTCCTTGATCCCTAACCATCAGCACCCTCAAATGCAGTGACTATTAGCTCTGCTCCAACTACTCACATAGGGGCAGCTCAGTGCTCACACTCCTAAGATATTAATGCTAAGGCAGGGCAGACACTGAGCACTCCACAAAGGTAGCTCTATTACTCCCTGCAGAAGCTTATACAACATACCATTCTGACCAGCCACATTGCATATCGCATATAATAATTTTAGATCTTTTTCATCTGAGCAATGCCTGACATGTCTAGGCAGCCACTCACCTGGGAACCATACGACTCTCACCTTGAAAATCCATTAAGTAAATAATTTATATACAAAAAATCCACCAATCATACATGAAGCTTAGCTGAAAGATCCACATTTTAAAGTTACCCCTGTGATAAACAAGCTCTCTGCCTGTTCAATCATGTAGCAAATGGGAAGACAGGAAACACAGCAATCACTTTCTCCACAGCTAAAAATATTTGAGATTCTGTTACAGGAAGAACGTCCAAGGGCTTGGCAAGGGGTATTGGTGACTCTCATGATTAAAGCCAATTAAACTGTGGGATCATTGCTTCTAAGGCTGGATACAGAATATTCCCCACACGGGCTGGGAGTTGAACAGGTAAGAATGCCTGTATATCCATAACGAGAGGCCTGGATGGGGCCCCCTGCTCACAGGCATGGATGTTTTGTAACCGGCCTAGTAACCACCTTAACACCACTACATGTCAAAGTTAGTTGCACCTTTACAACAAGCCAGAGCAAACCTATGCACATGAATCCAATCCTTTGTACATACGTAATAGGAGATTCAATCAGTAATCAAGCAACACTTATTGCACTGCCCAAGCTCCCTTGATTATCTATGTCGGTAGTGCCAACTGACGATGTGGCATGGAACGCTGAATGCCTGGAGCCTTCTTCCAACAGCTTAACAGACAGAGGTGTTGGCTCCATCACAGGCCGAGTTGCGTTAAGACTAAGCTCAGAGATTTTCAAAGATTCATCAATCCTAACTGGGGCTTGCGGGACTACAGGAGTGGGCTTAACAATGTTGGGATTGGCCGGCCTTAACCCTTGATGGTCAAAGCTGTTCACGCCAGCCCAATGGTAAAAGGTGAACAAGGAAAAAAAGGGGGGCTCAAAGGTGGGAATGCCCTTGTACCCTTCAGTAAATGATGAGATAGGAATGCCAGCTGCTTGCTGCACCCCATCCATGCTCTCAATGCCCCCTGCTTCTGGGGGTTGGCCATGTTTTTTAGCCTTGTTTGTAACCCCCGGTGCCTTCGCTGGCCTGTCAGAGTGCAAGCTCGGGAGTAAGGGCACAGGGAAACCTGCTACAGGGACTGCTATAATATCAGAGTCCATGTCACTGCCATCATTGATCGGAAGTTTCTGTCCAAGGCACAGATCAGTTCCTTCTGGCAAAATGTCTTCCTTGCCTGCTTTCTCTTGACATGTCACACTTGGGACCTGCAACAACGCACCAAGTCAATGCTTGAAACCGGTAGCAAGACCACACAGGGCAGCAAATCATGAAGACCTGAAAGTACATGATCTGATCCCCAGAAACCTGGATACATTAACGGATTTCTAGACCAAAAACAGAGCTGTTTACACAGATGTTCCTGCCTGCTGCTGCCCATCCAAGGATGGGCAGCTGCTGTCCAGCTCCCAACCCTTCTGATGGATGGCCCATTTCAGTTGATGCATCAACTCACCTTATCTGGCGTGATGTCAAACAGACTAGAGCGGCGCCTCCTTTTGTTAATATTACTCTGCCGCAAAAAATACTTTTGTGCATGGCTGGCAACTTGTGTGGGAGTTCTGGTCTTCACAAAATTCCTGGAAATGCCTCTCCAGTCTCCTTTTCCAAGCCTTTGGAGCCCAATCAAGAACAGACCATGCTCGTCCTCTGTCCACGCCACTCCTGCAAAAGAAAGAAATACATGACGACCATAGCTGTGTGACCTCCACTAACACAAAGCATTCACTGTGTTCTACATGTATGCGGCTCACTTGGCATCAAATACCTTTCTTTCTCTCCCGTGTGCTGCTGGTAGTCTGCACAAGGTCATCAGAGGCATACCCCTCCTGCTGCAGGGTGTGGTCAGGCTGTGCAGAAGAAGGAGATGGTGCCTCAGGGGAGGCATAGCCGGCGAGGTTTCCCATGCTCACGCTCTTTCTCATGGCCGAGGGGGAGTCTGTGTTGTTGACCCGGACGCCAAAGAGCTTGATACCCTTGTCCACCCTTTTGTGCATCATGGTCATAATACCCTTGTATCGAGAAAAAGAAAAATAAAATGGCAGACACGGAAACCCTAACGTGGCGAAAATGGCAGATCTCTGAAATCCTGAGCCGCCAGATGGTCTCGAGAAAACACAAAAGCTAATAGATATCTAGACAGCAGAAACCCTAACCCGACAGATGGAAGATCTTCAATGCCAGAGAGACCCTAAACTGATAGAAACGGTAGATACAGATACAGCATAGAGACCCTAATTCGACAAATATGGCAGACCCCTAAACCACATGAAGTTTAAACCCTTGATAGAAAAAAAATGGCAGATCTCCAGACTTATCTTGGCAGATGTACGAGACCATAGAAATCCTTATCTGACAAAAATGGCAGTAAGACGACAGAGACCCTATTCGGACAAAAATGGCGGTTCTCCAAATCCCAGAAACCCTAATCTGCCAAGTATGGAAGATCAAATGGGGACGATTCCATTTTAAAAAAAACACGAACCTTGGGAAAGATGCTTTAATCTCTTCCTTCAATGTATCAATTCTGCACGGAGTTTAGGGCAGGAGCTGGCACGCATGTGCAGAGGCCCGCGAAACCCTAAACTTTAAAGATTGCAAACCCTAGCTTCAGATCTTGGATTATGCGCCCCTTGCTTAAATCAAAAGGGCGGGGCGGGGCGGGGAGGCTGAGATTGCTTGCCTCGATCGAGGACAGATTTGTTATATGGATTAAAGAGAAGAAAGCATCCATCTTCTCAGTGGCTCCTCTGTACTTTTTCAAAGCGCACTTCGGCGATGGCGGACGGTGCAGGATCACTCAGTTTTGTAAACGTAATTGTTTTAATAATAGACCTTTTTATTATTATTATTATCAGTATCCATCCTCTTTTCAAAATTTTATCAATTAATCTCCTTTTTTTAATTTCAAAATAGCTCTTTTTCAATTAATTTTCAGTATTTTGTCCCCATTATTATTTGTTTTAATAATATACCTTTTTTTATTAATATCACGATCGATCCTCCTTTCAAAATTTTATCGATTAATTTTCTCATTAATGTTAACTTAATTTTACAAATAATTGTCAATTCCCACTTTATTTTGGTGTGGTTTTTTTTTCCAAATATTTTTCAGTTATCCTTTCATTGTTTTTGTTCCCAATCATTCAACTAATTTCTATTAGTTTCAAAAATATTTGTCAATTTTCACTATTTGCGAGTGGCCACACCAATCATTTAGTACACCTTACCAATTTGTATTAATATTTGTCAATTTTCACTATTTCCCTCCACATTATTTTTTTTAAGAAAATTTGGAGCACCTTGAAAGGAACAAAATCTTTAAAAAAATTAGATTTTAGTCAATTAATAATCCAAGTAAGGTAACTAGTATTCTTTCTTTCACTTGGACCTTGGTTTTTTTTATTGGGATATTTTTTTCAAACACTACTCCCCAATGGTATTCCTAATGAATCCTTTTCCTAGAGGAAATCCTAATGCTCAAACATCCTATCCACTATGGTGACAAAACAACTTCCTACATATTGTTTTTTTTTTAATCATGAAAATCCTTGTAGAGTCTATTTCTGGTAAGGGCATGGTAGTTCTCAAAAATGAAGAGTTGGGCTAAGACACAAAGAGAGAGAACCGCTGGGGGGGAGAGAGAGAGAGACGTGCGCAAGCGCGCGCGCACACACACACACACACACACACTATTTGAGGTTCTAGATATAGTGAGAAAGAGAGAAGAATTCAAGCTTTTGAGTGGGCAAGGATGCTTGATTTTTTGGCTCGTGGTAAATTTGCTTGCAACTGTCCACAATTCTCGTGTGTGGATGTTATCTTTAACTCTATATTTTTCATGTGGGGAGCCATCTTTAACTCTATTTTTTCCTATAGACACTTGTGATCTTTTTTCTTGGTCCTTAGGTGAGGCTACTTGTAGACTATAATTTTATGTATGTTGTCTTTAAGTCATGATATTTCAATACATTCTCATTATACTGATTATACACTATAACCCATTAAGTCGAGTTTAAACATTTATCTTTCTTTGATGAACATACAAAGTTAAAAAATGATGAGTAAGATCTTTAATCCATTAGGTTTTCTATTCTTGCATGAAAACTTTACAATTCTTTCCCGATTTATAATCAACCCAAATTATGCTCATTGAGTTCATTGACCAAAGTATTGTGTTTCTTGATGATTGTCTTTAATCCATTAAGTTTTTATATTCTTGAATGAAAACTTTAACAATTCTTTCCCAATACATAATCAATCCAAATTATGATCATTGAGTTCATTGACCAAAGCATTGAGTTTCTTGATGGTTGTCTATCAAACGCTCTCATTGATTATTTATCATCACAAAATCTAAGCTTTATTTTGCCTTCCCATCAATCAATACATTCGTCAATTCTCAAAGCATGGAATAACCAAATTTTACAATGAGCTTACCCTTAAACATGTAGATCATTCTCTTTTCACATGTCTTATACATTGAAGTAATGCAATGTCATTCTCTATTTACCAAGCCTATGCATTTAAGAACAAAAGTCATTCCTTTAAAGGTGGCTTGATTAAATGTGCTCCAAATTAGGATGGCCAAAGCCATAAACAAGACATAATCTTTGAAATGCAAGAACTAGAGAAAAAACCAAAGCTTTTTCTATATTCAATCCTCATTGTTTACTACAAATAAATTCAATCCATGGTGTAATAGAATGTATGGTCTCACTTTTACTCTTTTATTATAGTATGGCATAGTATATAGTATGATATATATGGTGTAATAGAACGTATGAACACACTTTTACTCTTTTATTATATATAGTATGATTATATATAAATATGCATTTTTATTTCAACTAGTTATAGTACATGTACGTGATTAATATTTTCCTCTCATTGCTAAATTTGAAGACTCAACATCTTTCAAAATCACGAGTGGGTTGGTTAATCATCTTTGGCTTAAGCCTAGAAATTATCAATTAACTTAATTATACATCCCATATTAGCCACCCATCATTGAGAACAAAGGTCCTTATTATACATAAAGTAGTTTCAAAAAAAGCATGAAGGAGAGTGGTGTTAAAGGAAATACACAAGGAAATGCAAGTATAATTTTTTGCCAACACTAATATTCCCCTAAATCTATCTCACACTAATACGAATCCCATGTGCTTAAAATTTCAATCACCTCTTAAAGAGCATTCATCAAAAGAAGGGTTTTCAGACAATGGGTCATTAAGCCCATTTCCATATCTTTGCAAGCTCAAGAAGGCATCATCTTAGTTGAACTACACTAAGATTTTCTTGATATTTTCTGCCTCTTTGGCCTAAGGACACCTTCCTTCTATCCGCAACACCTTCCTTCTATCCGCAACACTACCTTCCTTCTATCCGCAATACTACCTGTTAGTGTGGCAAGATCTTGAAGTTGATATACACTAAAAGTTTTTGTGTACCTTTGGCCCCAACACCACCTATCCACAACATATGTACCCCACTACCTGTTAGTGTGTTTTTGTCTTTGAATTCATATTTTAATTCTACTTCTTCAATTATTCTGGTTGTTAATACTAATGAGTGTGGTCATGGGCGCCTTTTGCCACTCCTACATTTGTGTAGTAGTAAAACTCCACAATTTGTTCTATATTTTTGCTTGTGTTCTACAAGGTGATGTGTCCTCCAATCATGGACCTTCCTTCACCTTCCTTTTCAGCGTAATAGATTATTAGACAATTATTTACATAGTTATTTTTATTATTGTCTCTATTTTTAAAAAAATTAGCATTGAAATCTTGATGGAAGGAAGTACTTGTAGCTTTAAAGTTATGTATGTATAATAACCTTGTATATTTGTTTACATGACAAATGATACACACAACATTAAAACCTTACATATGTATATTTGATTGGTAGACATGGCATACATACACAACATAATAATAATACACACAATTTATGGCGAAGGACTACATGACATCTAAAACAATATTAGATGCATGATATGAAAGATATTAGCATACAATGCATGATCCATGACACATGACACAATGTGAAGGAACCTTTCTTGGTTTTATACTTTTTAATAGAAAGCGTGCTAATGTTCATCCACAGCCCTATATGATTTGTTATTTTTTTAGATTTACATAACTTCTTGTCTCGGCTACACAATTTTCTCTAAGTTTATGTATGCACTTCATGAATGTTTGTTGTCCTAGTCAAAAAAAAACCTTTGAATAAACTCTCCTCACATGAGTCCCACAAGAGCAAACTTTTTGCATATACCAAATGAAGGATACAATCTCAAAACTGTTGAAAAAGTAAGCGAAAATCACCAAAGTTTAGCTAAGTTGTTTGATGTCTTCTAATGACCAAACACATGAAGTGATGATGTGGATAAGTAGTCTAAATGTCAACTTTCACCCTATGATGGCTATGACATCATTTTCCCCTCTACAAGTTTACTTTAGGCAGCTTTCAACAATTTACAACATGGCAACTAGGGACATGCATTTGCATGTTGATAAGATATGGATACACATGGGGGACATGCATGGCATGGTGCATTAGAGAATATGCATCAACCCTATGATGTTGGTCAATGTGTATCTGCATGGATAATCATCCCTTTAGGTCCAGTCGCATTTGGTTTGGATAGTTTGCATGCACAAATAATTTATGACTTGGTTGAACAATTTACACGACTAGATGACATGGGGCACACATCCACATATGATATGAAGTTAGTACTAGAGACATTGGTGGCAACACCACTAGCACGTGAGGGGATGTTAGGTCACATGGTTTAACAACCCGCAACTCACCATAATAAGTATGGGATCAACTAGATAATATTCATAACAATTAAAATCTTTAAAAGAATCTTTTGAATACTCCCTAAAATTGTTTTGTTGTGTTTATGGTTGATTGTTACATCGTTGTGTATGACGTCATAGCCAAGGAGGGCTTCGAGCTCATGGCCACCACCCAACCATAAAGGAATGTGGATAAGTGTCCACATTGTCGGGCTTATATAGTGGCCTACCTTCCCACACTAGCTCGACTGCCCACGGTCTTCCAACCTAGATTCGATATACAGTAAACCTCATGTTCCAATCTCTCGACTAGAACTTTAAGGCAAACTACGTGCCCTGGTTTTTGCATGCCACTAGCACCAAAGTTAGATGTACTTGAGATCTCTCTAGGAATTCAAGTTTGTAGACAATTCTACCAACCATTTTTAGACTAGGCTACTAAATATTTGTAGACTATGCTACCACGCTATGCTACCAACTTGTTGAATCTTCTCCCTGCATAGCTCTACGGCCATAGGAGATCTAGACTAGAGTAAATAAAACAATGTAAATGGAGAAAATCTAGTGATGAACAACAAAAAACAGATTCCAAAGGTGAGAGGTACTCCTCTCTACTAGATTATTCATCTACAGAACCTCGTTGGGTTTTCAGTTTAACCACCATCAATCTACGGATGGTTGACCTCACTCTTACTTAGAGTAATATTTAACCTTTAAAGATTTTCCTACAAAAATGACTATCCAACTTTCTATCTCTACCCAGCACTATATTTGTGGGTTGGCCATATAGTTTGTATAGAGATGTTTGATAAAGGGCGTAGCGAGCTTAAATGTTTTCACATCTTTTTAGTTGGAAGAAAAATTTTCAACCTATTTATTCTTCCCTTTAAGAAGAGTTTTTGTATGCGAAAACGGTTCAAAAAGTTGTACACAATGTATGTGTGTAGACCATATGGTCATTTACGCTTGTAACTTCCCAAAGTACTACAACAAGGTAAGCAAGACACACAACACATATTTTCCTTAAGTACTACGACCAAGGAAACATGTAATACTCGTGTTTCATCTAGAACACCAAACCATAGTTGCCACTTGCAACTATGAAAGATTGCTACTAAGGCATCAAATAACATCATGCCTTTAGTATATGCTAGAAATGCTCAAATCCTCAAGAACTTCAATGAATGTGCTCTGACATTTAAGAAATTCCTTTGCATGTTCTACAACATCAAAAATGCTTTTCTCTTGTGGTTATAAATCACATGGACTTCAATTTAACAAATTTGCACAACTGTTATTACAAGTCTTTAGCAAATTGTTCTATAATGTGGTAAAGCTCAATTGACCTTACACATAGTCTAAGGAAAGCTACACTTTCCTCTCTTCAAAAGTTCTTGCATTCTTCCAAGAATAGGTTACACAACATAGCAACAATGATGATTTCCACATAGATAGCGTCTATGCTTGAGCATAGTGTGAAAACACTTCCACAACTACCCAACTACACATTGAACACTCTTGGCAATTTGGCCACACCAAATTGACAAGCAAGCAAGCCAGCCACCAATGACGAGATGTAAGGTTAGTGTGAGGTTAGTGTGAGGGTTACGACCTACAAATCTAAATGTGTGAGCACGCAAGGGTATATACCCAAAGGGAACGCTTAATCATGGTGGTGGGTCATGACTTGCAACTTGTTGTCACATGATTTGATGTACAGTGTTCCATTTGGGCCAACACCAAAAAATTATTAGAAAGTGAACTAACCCGTGCTTCGCATGTATATAATTCCCTACTTGATATTTTTCAAATTCCTAGAATTATAGGACCTTACCCCTCTTAGAGAGAGAGAGAGAAGATAGAGATAGAGTTGGAGATATAGAGATAGTGTCAATGAGATGGATGGCTTGAGTGGGCCTAACCCGCCTACTACATATTTGCTATATAATAAATAAAAATATATATTTTATATTTTAAAATAATAAAAATGTTTAATTTATTTATTTATATAATAAACATATAAATTTATTGTGTGTGTATATATATATATATATATATATATATATATATATATATATATATATGAATACACATCTTTAATATATAACAAATTTATATTCTTATATATATAACTTTTATATATATACTTATTATAAATCTACTATAAGAAATAAATAATTATGTTTATTTGTGTCAAGGCAGCCTCAGTTGCACAACTTCTTCTCGAATACTAGAGTGCTAAGAGCTCCTTCTTCTCCCCAACCATAGCCAAAAGCTCACCCCGGTTCCTATATCAAGACCCAAACTCTTTTAAGCAAAAGTGCTCTTCACACATACCTAGACACTCTTATTAGTGCCCGGCCACTCTTGGGTTTGTACTTGGTCCTTTTGGCTTCCCTAAACCCAACCCGTGCCTTGCCCGGACGGTTGAGCTCTCCAGGCTCCCACTATTTCCATTGTCGTGACATTACTCCCTCCTTAAGAGGAGTTTTCGTCCTCAAAAATGAAATTCGGGAACCTCTTTCTGAGTGTGCTTACCTTTTCCCAGGTATAACCTTCTTTTGGTCTATCCTTCCACTTAACTAAACACTCCTGTCTTATAGAGTGTCGAGTTCTTTTCTCTTGGAAATCCAAGACTTTTTCTGGTCCATGTGGTAAAAGGATGGGGGTTCAATAAGTTCTACTAGGATGGGGGTTCAATAAGTTCTACTAGGATCTCTTGACTCACGAGATTATCGTCATCACCCAACTTCTTTTTCAGTTTACTGTCATCAAAAACTGGATGAACTTTAGAGCTTTTTGGTAAAGCTAACTTATAAGCAACACTACCTACTTTTTTAAGTATTGTAAATGGACCACAATACCTTGGAGATAGCTTTGAACTTCTCCCCATTTTCAAAGATTCGGAGTGTGCGGGAACCTTTAAAAACACTTTATCACCTTCCTCAAAGATGATTTATCTACGATCTTTGTATGCATAGTGTTTAGCACAGTATTGTGCTCTCTTAACATTATCTTTCGCGATTTTTGTCATCTCCTGGATATCTTGAAGAAAACCTTTAACCTTTTGTATCTTTTCTTTCTCATGTCCAACGACCACTGGTGGAGCTCGTGGGGTTGAAAACCATACATTAACATAAATGGACTAAATCCCTTTGTTGAATGTTTGGCACTATTATAAGCAAATTCCAATTCTTTTTTTAATTATATTAGAGAAATGTGGAGATTTCTACAAAATACCTCTTTATCAATTAATTTTCACTACTATATCCCCATTATTTTAACTTATTATTTGTTTTAATAATATATCTTTTTTTATTGATAGAACAATCGATCCTCTTTTCAAAATTTTATCGATTAATTTTCTCATTTATGTTAACTTAATTTTACAAATATTTGTCAATTCTCACTTTATTTTGGTGTGGTTTTTTTTCCAAATATTTGTCAGTTATCATTTCATTGTTTTTGTTCCCAATCATTCAACCAATTTCTATTAGTTTCACAAATATTTGTCAACTTTCACTATTTGCGAGTGGCCACACCAATCATTTAGTACACCTTACCAATTTGTATTAATATTTGTCAATTTTCACTTTTTCCCTCCAATCACCTACATTATTTTTTAAAAGAAAATTTGGAGCACCTTGAAAGGAACAAAATCTTAAAATTTTTAGATTTTAATCAATTAATAATCCAAGTAAGGCAACTAGTATTCTTTCTTTCACTTGGACCTTGGTTTTTTTTTTTTAGAATATTTTTTCAAGCACTACTCCCCAATGGTATTCCTAATGAATCCTTTTCCTAGAGGAAATCCTAATGCTCAGACATCCTATTCACGATGGTGATGACAAAACAACTTCCTACATATTCCAAAAAAAAAATTAAAAATCATGAAAATCCTTGTGGAGACTATTTCTAGTAGGGGCATGGTAGTTCTCAAAAATGAAGAGCTTGGGCAGAGAGAGAGAGAGAGAGAGAGAGAGAGAGAGAGAGAGAGAGAGAGAGAGAGAGAGAGATTTTGAGGTTCTAGATATAGTGAGAAAGAGAGAGGGATTCGAGTGGGCAAGGATTTTTGATTTTTTGGCTAGTGGTAAATTTGCTTGCAATTGTCCACAATTCTGTGTTTGGATATTATCTTTAACTCTATATTTTTCATGTGGGGAGACATCTTTAACTCTATATTTTTCTATGGACACTTGTGATCTTTTTTCTTGGTCCTTAGGTGAGGCTACTTGTAGACTATAATTTTATGTATGTTGTCTTTAAGTCATGATATTTCAATACATTCTCATTATACTGATTATACACTATAACCCATCAAGTCGAGTTTAAACATTTATCTTTCTTTGATGAACATACAAAGTTTAAAAAATGATGAGTAAGATCTCTAATCCATTAGGTTTCTATTCTTGCATGAAAACTTTAACAATTCTTTCCCGATTTATAATCAATCCAAATTATGCTCATTGAGTTCATTGACCAAAGTATTGTGTTTCTTGATGATTGTCTTTAATCCATTAAGTTTTTATATTCTTGAATGAAAACTGTAACAATTCTTTCCCAATACATAATCAATCCAAATTATGATCATTGATTTCATTGACCAAAGCATTGTGTTTCTTGATGATTGTCTATCAAACACTCTCATTGATTATTTATCATCATAAAATCTAAGCTTTATTTTGCCTTTCCATCAATACATACATTCGTCAATTCTCAAAGCATGGAATAACTAAATTTTACAATGAGCTTACCCTTGAACATGTAGATCATTCTCTTTTCACATGTCTTATACATTTAAGTAATGTAATGTCATTCTCTATTTACCAAGCTTATGCATTAAAGAACAGAAGTCATAGCTTTAAATGTGGCTTGATTAAATGTGCTCCAAATTAGGATGGCCAAAGCCATAAACAAGATATAATCTTTGAAATGCAAGAACTAGAAAAAAAAACAAAGCTTTTTCTAAATTCAATCCTCATTGTTTACTACAAATAAATTCAATCTATGGTGTAATAGAATGTATGGTCACACTTTTACTCTTTTATTATAGTATGGCATAGTATATAGTATGATATATATGGTGTAATAGAATGTATGGTCACCCTTTTACTCTTTTATTATATATAGTATGATAATATATGAATATGCATTTTTATTTCAAATGTTTATAGTACCTGTACATGATAAATATTTTCCTCTCATTGCTAAGTTTGAAGTACATGAATTTACTACCCTAAATTTCTTGGGCATTTCCCCCTCACCCTCTCTACAAAAAAAAGCATTACCCTTGAAAGCATGTGCCTCAACATCTTTCAAAATCACAAGTGGGTTGGTTAATCATATTTGACTTAAGCCTAGAAATTATCAATAAACTTAAATATGCATCCCATATTAGCCACCCATCATTGAGAACAAAGGTCCTTATTATATATAAAGTAGTTTCAAAAAAAGTATGAAGGAGAGTGGTGTTAAGGAAATAGACAAGGAAATGCAGGTATAATTTTTTCCAACACTAATCTTCCCCTAAATGTGTCTCACATTGATACGAATCCCATGGGCTTAAAATTTCAATCACCTCCTAAGGGGAATTCATCAAAAGAAGGGTTTTTAGACAATGGATCATTAAGCCAATGTCCATATCTTTGCAGGCTCAAGAAGGCATGATCTTAGTTGAACTACACTAGGATTTTTTTAATCTTTTCTACATCTTTGGCCTAAGGACACCTTTCTTCTATCCGCAACACTACCTATTAGTGTGGCAAGATCTTGAAGTTGATATACACTAAAATTTTTTGTGTAACTTTGGCCCCAACACCACCTATCCACAACATATGTACCCCACTACTTGTTAGTGTGTTTTTGTCTCTGAATTCTTATTTTAATTCAGCTTCTTCAATTATTATGGTTGTTAATACTTATGGGTGTAGCTTTTGGCACACTTGCATTTGTGTAGTAGCAAAACTCCACAATTTGTTCTATATTTTTGTTTGTGTTCTACAGGGTGATGTGTCCTCCACTCACGGACCTTCCTTCACCTTCCTTTTCAACCCAATAGATTATTAGATAATTATTTACATAATTATTTTTATTATTGTATTTATTTTTGAAAAGTTGGCATTGGAATCTTGATGGAAGGAAGTACTTGTAGGTTTAAAGTTATGTATGTATAATAACCTTGTATATTTGTTTACATGACAAATGATACACACATTATTAAAAGCTTGGCATATGTATATTTGATTGGTAGACATGACATATACAACATAAACATAATACACACAATTTATGGCAAAGGACTACATGACATCTAAAACAATATCAGATGCATGATTTGAAATATATTAGCATACAATGCATGATTCATGACACATGACACAAAGTGAAGGAACCTTTCTTGGTTTTATACTTTTTAATAGAAAGCATGCTAATGTTCATCCACACCCATGTAAGATTTGCTATTTTTTTAGATTCATAACTTGTCTCAGCTACACACTTTTCTCTAAGTTTATGTATGCACTTCATGAATGTTTGTTGCCCTAGTCAAAAAAACCCTTGAATAAACTCTCTTCTCACATGAGTCCCATAAGAGCAAACTTTTTGCATATACCAAATGAAGGATACAATCTCAAAACTGTTGAAAAAGTAAGCCAAAATCACCAAAGTTTAGCTTAGTTGTTTGATGTCTTCTAATGACCAAACACATGAAGTGATGATGTGGATAAGTAGTCTAAATGTCAACTTTCACCCTATGATGGCTATGACATCATTTTCCCCTCTACAAGTTTACTTTAGGCAACTTTCAAGAATTTACAACATGGCAACTAGGGACATGCATTTGCATGTTGATAAGATATGGATACACATGGGGGACATGCATGGCATGGTGCATTAGAGAATACACATCAACGCTATGATGTTGGTTAATGTGTATCTCCATGGATGATCATCCCTTTAGGATAGTTTTGCATGCACAAATAAGTAATTTATTTGCATGTATGTTTTTCTCTTGTGGCTAAAAATCACATGGACTTTAATTCAACAAATTTGTGCAACTATTACAAGTCTTTAGCAAATTGTTCTATAATGTGGTAAAGTTCAGTTGACCTTACACAGTCTAAGGAAAGCTACACTTTCCTTCTCTAAAAGTTCTTGCATTCTTCCAAGAATAGAGACCTTACCCCTCTTCCTAGTGTAATAGGAGCAATAGGAGCCTACCCCTCAAACCTCTAAATTGCATCCCAAACCCCCAAATTCTTGCCACATGGCAGCTTCAATAAACTCTTCATATATACATATACATATATATATATATATACATATATATACATATACATATATATACATATACATATATATACATACATATATATATGTATATATATATATATAGAAGATAGAGATGGAGTTAGAGATATAGAGATAGTGCCATTGAGATGGATGGCTAGAGTAGGCCTAACCCGCCTACTATATATTTATTATATATTTACTATATAATAAACAAAAATATACGTTTTGGATTTAAAAATAATAAGAATGTTTAATTGATCTATTTACATAATAAACATATAAATTTATTCTATGTTATATATATATATATATATATATATATATATATATATATATATATATATATATATATATATAGCATTTACAAAGAATTCACATTTACTCTCTTTGGCATAAAGTGAATGCTTCCTAAGTAACTCAAATACTTGCCGTAAGTGTTCGAGATGTTCTTTCTTAGTACGACTATAGATCAGGATATTGTCTAGGAAAACTACGATAAATTTTCCTAAATAAGGTTTCAAGACAATATCCATGAGTGTCATGAATGTGGCCAGAGCATTAGTCAAACCAAAGGGCATGACTAAAAACTCATAGTGACCAAACTTAGTTTGAAAAGCAGTCTTTTGGACATCTGCTTCTCGAATTCTGACTTGATATCCGGATCGTAAATTGATTTTCGTAAATTACTTTGCCCCTTGGAGTTGATCAAACAACTCATCTATTCATGGCAAAGGGTACTTATTCTTAATCACATGATTTGATTCAAACCACGATAGTCTACACATAATCGCAGACCTATCTTTTTTCTTCAACAATAGAATTGGTGAAGCCCAAGGCTAAGCGCTTGGTCAAATGAATCCACTTTTAAAGTATTCCTTTAAAAGTCGTTCTACTTCTTGTGCTTCCTTAAAACTAAGCCTATAAGGAGGCTCAAATTCAATAAGTAAGCCTATAAGGAGGCTTACTTATTGAATTTGAGCTAGGTATTACTTCAATTGGATGCTCAACATTACAGATATGCGATAATCCTTTCGGTAATTCATTTGGAAACATATCTTTAAATTGTTGTAACAATTGCTTTAAGGATTCATTAACCTGTTTTGATTCAATAGAAGTCATGTTAACACTATGCTCACTCAAACCACTTATGTTTTCACATGCGAAAAAGGATATGACATCATCAAGACTCATGTAGCACCAAAAGATGTTTTCTACTTCATTAGCTTGTACAAGGCAATTGAGTTCCATAGAGCATATAAGAGGTAAGGAGGGTACATCATGTTCACCTTGCACGCACACTTTCTTCTACTTCAAATTCAAAAGCATTATGCAAATAACTTCTAGACAAAGATGGACCAATGTTATATAACCACTCTCGACCTAGAATAACATCTGCTCGAGTGATATGCATAACTTGAAAATCCAAATGCATCTCATAACCTTGAATGACTAATTTAACATCACAAACTATTATATCCCAGACATCTTTATCATAGCCATTAATCAAAGAAACCACATACTTATGATCACTTAGACTTTGTGGGGCAACTTTAATTTCTTGACTAAAGTATAGTTCAAGAAGTTGTGCATGGCACTATCATCAATCATAACTCGTACCTTGTGACCTTTAACATGACCATGCATTCAAACCAACTCATGTGGTCCAAATGTTGGCACCCACATCGATGACATGACACAACACGCATGAGTAGAATCAGCATGATAAACTTGAACCTCTTTAAACTTACGAGAAGTCTCTAGAGGGAGGACTTGAGTAGTGTGCACTTGTTTTTCTTTACTTTGACCACGTTGATTTTTCTCATTTTCTTTTAGCTTAGGACACTATAGTTTACTCTATGATCCTTTTCCATGCAGTGAAAACATAAATTTTCTTTTTAAGCTCTTTCAAAATCTTCATGCTTCAGAAATTTTTGTGGTCCTTTAATCTTCTTAGATTGGTCATTCTTTTGGTTAGGTCCCTTTTTTAATTTTTACCTTGATGCTTGGAACCCTCGGACACACTTTATGTTCGTTGTGCATTCTGCGCACACTTTTTCTTTCTATAGTGTCGTCAAAAATCTAAGCAAATTTAGTTTCTGCTTCTAAAGTTTTTAGCTCATTTTGTTTAACCTGATTCTTATAGTCCAAATCTAATCCATGAATAAATCCACTGATTTTTTGAAAGTCATCCATTCCTTTCAACGTGAGAATGATTTCTCTATAATTGGAGATATACTGAGTGAATGTGAGATTTCTCATCTCACAATTGTCCCACGCTTCTCAATTATGATCCATCTCATTCTCTGGAAGAAATGATTTCATGAATGCACTTTCAAATTCAGCCCATGTAGTAGGTCGATTTTTGGACTCCAAGCTCATCCACCACTTGTATGCTTTACCTCCTAGAGTTAAGCTCGCTTCAAGCACACGTATCTCCTCTAGAGTGTGATCCACCACTTGTATGCTTTACCTCCTAGAGTTAAGCTCGCTTCAAGCACACGTATCTCCTCTAGAGTGTGATGCAATCGATGCAAATCCTGCCATTTTAGTAAAAAAAGTGTTGACCGCATCCTTATTGCGTTCCTTCTGCTCCCCATTAAAAGTCAGAGGTTTTAAATCTTTTAGAATAGTAGCAGCATCTCTAGAGTGAGATGTACCGACATTCATGTTGCCCCCTTGGGCTGGAGCCACTAGCATCCCTCCCACTGAAGTACTTACAGTGGTAGAAGCTTGCATGTTATCCTTTAACTCCTGAAGAAAGAGGAGTATCTTATTGTACTTGGCCTCAATGCCTAAAGTATGGGACTCTAGAGCCTTAAACTATTTTGTGTTGATCAAATTATCATCAAAAAGATCATCGTTGGTCATCATGACATCAGGATCAGCCACTGCCTTTTCTGTGTCGGACGAACGACTGGGATCTCCACTTACGGACACAAATTAATTCACAACAATGAAGGGGGTTTTTAATTCATAATTTAATGGTAAATTTATAAAAATACATCGATTTTGAAAAAAGAATCTACAATTCCATAAAGAAAAAGGGGTCATTTTATTCATGAAAAATTTAGAGGTAAGGGGTTTTTAAAATATCCCTTGAATGCACATGATACATAAGGTTTCTTAGTAGTCCGATGCACCACAAAAATCAAAAGCCAAGAAAGTTAATTTGTTGTGTTTGGCTTGGTGTCCCATACCACCAAGGTTGCAAGAGTTTGCATAGAACAGTTGATGTCCTATGCTACCAAATGATCACGAAAACTATTGTGACAGAAAATGAACCTCCTTTCTTTTGGTTGGATGATTTCACATCCCAAAAACCCAAGAGATGCAAAATATCACCATTTGTATAAGCGACAAATATTAACCATGTGTTCACTGTTTAGGAGATTAAAATTCTAATCTCAAAATTCTACAATACTCACTCCAAAGTATACTTATAGATTAAACCGATAAATCTTGGGCTACATGTAACTCCAACCACTTGGATTACAAATTTTACGGAGTTACAAATTGAACACAAGGAAATTCACCCACTAATATTTCCCAAGATGACATTACATGTCATGTACTTTCTTAATTTATCGAGCAGATGGAATCTAACCATGTTCCACCTAAACTGGAGCAAGTACATACTCAACTTAAGCACGATGAACCCCAAATAGTTGTTGAAATTATACGATCATATTAGAGATAACATGTGTGTGTGTGTGTGAGTAGCAAACCATCTCATGTTGAGATAAGGTTTGTGTGTACCAAACCCTAGCCTAGAGGCTATAAAGGGATCAACTCTCTCTCATATTTTGTGAGAGGAGTAAGGTATCTAGTAAACCTTGTTTTAGCTTAAGCATTTCATTAAGATTTTTGCTACAATCTCTCTCTCTCTCTCTCTCTCTCTCTCTCTCTCTCTCTCTCTCTCTCTCTCTCTCTCTCTCTCTCACTCGTGTAGGTCATCCCATTTATAGTTTTTTTGAACTTTTTCTCCACAAAAATCCAAGCTTCCAACCATACCTATAGCTGGCAGAGGATTGAATGCTCCCAGCTTAGTGTATCATTGCCCACAAAACTTTGTGAGAACCTTCCCCACCTCTGGGCGCTCTAGCTTGTTAGGTTAATTCGGTGGATTAGGTCGCAGACGCTGCGACATTGTCACCTTCCCCAAAACTCCATGTTTTCTAGTTGTACAATGAATTTGCCATCTTGCGTGCCCGCCATCATCTAATTCCTCACTGTTGTTGTAGGTGTGCACGTATATGTGTTTTCTTGCTCTAAGAGGGCTTAGCCAATAGCCTCCTCAGTATAATCATAGTTAGTGATTAAATATCACTAATTACCTAGTTTTTTTGCTAATTAAGTGTTCTCTCTAAGCTTTATTGCTTACTTCATCTCAATGTTGGTCTTGGTCTCTCTTGCAAGGCCTAACAAGGTTCTTGACATCTCAAGGTAGCAAGCAACTCCAAGGCACCATACTCAAGAAAGGGCTTTTGTGTCTTCATCGACAAGTTGGACAAGTTAACCATCATTTTGCCTTCAAAGAATCTCAAATCTAAGGTTATAATATCTGGTTTGAACTCTTAAGTTATGTTTTTTTAACACCACTTAATTGAAGGCCATATTCATATGCAAGTCTTTATAGTGTTTTGCCATAAGCATTTGCCTTTGCAAGTCATTAAGCTTGTTTTTTCCTCTCTTGTGTTGGGTCACCCGGTTTGTAGGGAGCTAGACACTGCTCTTGCTATTCTATAAGGCAAGTAGTAAGACCTCTCCTACCTCCCCATCATCATTATGTTAAAAGATACATGTCATTGACAAGTTTGATGGAGATGGGTTTCACACTTGGCAAGTCCAAGTGTTATATACTCTTATGGGCAAGGGTTTGTGGCCCTTGGTGAAAGGCATGAAGGTGGTGGATTTTGATGATTCCAAAGTTGTGGAAGATGGTGAATGAGCTCAGTCCATTATAGCTCTAAATATGGACAAAAAGCTCATTCATCATGTGGCCAACATGAAGACCACTAAGGCAATATGGGATGAGATGGCAAAGTTGTATGGAGAAAAGGGCAAGCACTCCCGTATCTCTCTCAAGGTGAATTTTTTTTGTCTTTAAATGAAGAATGGTGGAGAGTCCCTTGGAGGCTTCATAAGGAATGGAGAGTCCCTTGGAGGCTTCATAAGGAACATGAGAGAATAATGGGACAAGTTGCAAAACATTGATGCAAGAATCGAAGAGGAGGACACGGTGGCAGTTCTTCTCAAGGAAATGCCCAATGAGTTTTCCAACCTCGTCTCACCACCCTAAAGAACCTTCCCAACCCTACCTTTGAAGGCATCGAGGAAGCTCTCCTTGAAGAAGATAAACGACTATGTGTAAAGAATGGAGGATCTACATCGACTTCTCCTATTACATCAAATGAGGCTCTTATCATGAAGCATAAATTTAAATGCTCTTATTGTAATAAAAAAGGGCATACGACTGATCAATGTTTCAAAAGGTATCCTAATAAGTTTAAATGTAGTAAGTGTGGAGAGTAAGGGCACACTAATTCAAGGTGTCCCACAACATGTCTTTAAACAAGAGGCGGGGAACTTTGTATCCAATACCTCTACTCCTAATGAGAGACTCCTATGATAAAGGGGTGTTGTAATAAGCACACATTATAATTCACAAGCCAATTCTTGTACAAGCCTATGTTATAAAGGTTTCTTCCCTTGTTTTTTGGTGCATGAGTATGTCCATTGCCTTCCCATGTCCCATGGTTCGCATTGAGGGGGTGTTGAAATTATATGCTCATATTAGAGATAACATATGTGTGTGTGTGAGTAGCAAACCATCTCATGTTGAGATAAGGTTTGTGTGTACCAAACCCTAGCCTAGAGGCTATAAAGGGATCAACTCTCTCTCATATTTTATGAGAGGAGTATGGTATCTTGTAAACCTTGTTTTAGCTTAAGCATTTCATTAAGCTTTTGATGCTACATTGTCGCATAGTTGTGTGTATGCATGGGTACATGCATATAATTCTCATGTGAATATGTAGAATGTGATACAATTTGCAATTGCTGAGTATATATGGATGCACATGCTTGTAGATACATGTTTGCACATCACTTTGTGGGTAGTTGTAGTACTACTAAACACATGTGCACATGCTTGGATTGGATTTATGGCCGTAGCTGCCATAAAATTGGAGCCCGTAGTGGTCTTGTGCTTGTTAGATACCTTATCTCTAGATAACTTATAAGTGTCTTGGGAGTATGTAACTACAATGTTTTGTTGTTTAAGAACTGTAGTATTGTGTTATTTAACAATCAGAGTGTTGTGAACTTTGTCCGTTGAGATGCAAGCGCTTGTGAACTTTGTCCGTAGAGATGCAAGCGCTTGTGCGTGTGGTCCATAGAGACTCATGCCCTCTTGCATGGCTTCTCACATGCCAAACAATTTATGTTTTGTATATAAGAAACATGAAATATGTTCAAAATTTAAACATGGACCCAATGTGAAAAAAATGTTTTGTTGCAAAGATGTCTGGGTCAAGTAGATTTAAAGATTTGTGATCTTAAATTCAAACGTCCATTGTATGCGAGATCTGGTTTGCTTTCTCGTGGATACTTAACTAGTTTCCAAAGTGGTTTCCTATCAATCGAAAAACTTACCTGGATAGGCTCTCCTTGTGATATGAGAGGGAAGAAGAGCCTTTGCAATTAGCCGTATTAGATGTCTTTGTGAGTACAAGTTATTAGCATTAGCATATCGAGTTATCTTTGGAATTGTAGGTGCATAGCCACATGCAGTAGCAACAGTATCGTAGCAGTCAATGCTACTTGTCCGCAAAAGCTGCCATTGTTTTTTAGGGATTGGCAAATTTGGTAGTTGTATGTATACACGGATGTTAGATTCCATTATAGTTTTGGTGAGAAAGCAAACCAGATCTCGCATACAATGGACGTTACCCACAACCCATAAGCACGCGATATTAGAAGAAGAACCCCATAATGATAAGACGAAGCGCAATAACCATCTTGTAAGGATTGATCTTGCTTGAGGCAATACTCACTTTTCTAGAAAGGGGTTGCCTTGCTTCATCCATCATAGGCAAATGATAGGCAAATCTGCTCACATTGCTCCCTTACTCCCTTAAGTTGGATTCTAGTAAAGCCCTTCATTTGGCTCAATTAGAGCTCTTGTGCATATGTGTACTAGGATGTGAGGGAGAGAGAGCGAGAGAGTACGAGTGTTGTGAAGCCCTTGGAGCAAAGGTAGGAAGCTAGGTACTCCCATAGCATCTGCAGCATTGAAATCGTTCAACTGGTACTCCCACCTTGCCCTCCGTGGTACTTCTGTGCTGTCGTATGGGCTATGTGGGTCACTGTGCACTGCATGCTATGGAAAGCTCCACCACTGCTAGAGCTATGGTGCTAATTTGGTTGCTGTTATGCCCTCTGTGGTATCCCTATGCTGGGTGATGTGCTTGATGCTCCTCTTCCACCCCACACACAATCGTGCCCACACAAGCAAAAAGATAAAGAGAGTTATGGCAGCCTCTCCTCCACACAGCGGAGCAGCTAAAATAAAATTAGATAAGATTATTATGTTTTTTGAATGGTTGAAAGAAAACCTTTGAGTGGGCCTAGCCCCCAATCACGTGTGGACCTGACGAATGGAGTGTGGGCTCTGATACCAATGTTACATCGTTGTGTATGCCGTCATAGCCAAGGAGGGCTCAGAGCTCGTGGTCACCACACAACTATAGAGGAATGTGGATAAGTGTCCACACTCTCAGGCTTATATAGTGGAGCGTGGTTGTTCATGGTCCTCCGACCCGGGTGCCTCACCCCTTAACTTTAGACACACTCACCACACACGCCACCACACATGCTTCAGCCTGTGGACTCCGTGGCTCTGTTGCCGCGACTCACGTATGCCATTACAAGCTATGTGACATTTGATTAAATGGAAAATGTTATGCATGCCCATTGTGTTTTTAATTCCCTTAAAATCTTCATGTTACGCATGCCCATTGATTGAATGGAAAATTTTATGCATGCCCATTGCATTTTTAATTCCCTTAAAATCTTCATGTTTTTTATACCCAAAAAGGTCTTCTCCCCCACCAAGGATTTCAGTGATGTCTCACTTCAATGGGGGTGAATTCTTGGCTTTTATGATCATCATTAGCTTATTGACCCTCCCCCGGCCAAGGTGGCCCATTATAGCTCTTGGTGGCTATGAGTTTGGGAAAGCCAACCTTTGGCACGTGTCTTGTGGGACCTTGGCAAGTGGGAATGGTGGGACCCCTTCACTCCATAAAGCCCAATTACCCCCTTCTTTCATTACACAATGAGGATGTGATGCGGGCTTTAGATGCACCACCTGATAGATAACACCCCCACAACAATAGACCATTTGGCCCTCAAAGATTTTTAGAAGCATCTGTGGGACCATTTTCACAACAACCAAGGAAGGTCACACTCTTCCTTTGGTAGTTAGCCCACCACAACCTCGCTATCGGCACCTAGTTGACTGCTGATGATCAGCCGTACTCATACTTAGAGTAGTGTCTAACTTTTTGAAGACTTCCCTCCAAAAGTGACTATCAAACTTCCTATCTCTATTAGAGACTATATCTACAGGATAGGCAAGCCATATCGTTTGTAGAGATGTTTGATGAGCAACCTAGCTAACTTAGGTGTTTTCATCGTCTTTTTAGTAGGTATAAACTTGACCATCTTGGTCAATCGGTTAACCATTACCTAAACTGAATCATCCCCTCGATTTGTTCTAGGTAAACCAGTGATGAAATCCATGGAAATACTTTCCCATTTCCCTTTGGGAATATCCAACGGATGTAGCAAACCTCCAACCTTGAGGTGCTCATATTTATTGACCTGACACTTCTACATTTTAGGACGAAGTCCTGGATGCCATTAAACAAACTAGGCTAATAAATTTGTCTTTTGTGACTAGTGCATAGATCTTTTGTATCTCAGGATGACTAGCACTCGCATTATTGTGAGTTTCTATAAGAATTTGGGCCCAAAAATTACCAATAGTAGCTGGCACACAAACTCTACCTTTATAGAGTAGATACTCATCTCATCAATGGAATAGTGTCTATACTTTCCCCCTTGACAAAGTTTATCACCCCCAAGTGAAGGGTCTACCCCCGAGTTCTCCGTTTCGGTACATAACCCAAGAGACTAGTCTAATTGCTCTGTACTAGCACTTGCTTCTCTTCCTACAGAAACCTCAACTAATATCCCTGGACTAGTGCTCCTTTCTGAGATGAGGGAGGTGGCTGCTCTGCTGTATATAAGTGTGGCTGCATACAACGCGCCATACCTCTGAGAAAGATCAATCATGCTCACTTAAACCACGTAGTGACTCCAAGAGTTCACTCTTGAAGGTGGTGAAACTCAACTCGTTCACCATTGGCATGTGGCTCAGCACATCCACTACTTGTTGAGATATCGAGCTCAACTAGTGCTACGATAGACGTTGATGACCCACCTGGGTGATAGCTTCTACACTTATGTCACTGGTATGGTTGGTGCAATTATGGTTGATATGCTGCCCCACTGGATGACAAGTGTGTGACAACCACTTTGGAGTACTAGAGTTATGGCATAGTTATAGAGCCATCTCATATAGTCGGGTTCATATTATAGATAGACAACTTTGTATATTGTAGGAGAGTACTTTCCCTTTATGTATGTAATCTTATTTTTTAGTTATATGGTTATAGAGAAGAGAAGAAGATAGAAGAAAATTCAGCCATCCATCTCTCTCTTGTGTCTTGTACTCTCATGTGTGTGTGTGTGTTTGCAAGGAACTCAAGCTCTCTCTCTTTCCCACATTCGTCACATTCTCTTTATGGTATTAGAGCTCCAGTTTGTGTGAGAGCTAAGGAGGCAAGCAAGTAAGGAAGCGATACTCAGGTAAGAGCATCACCATCTCTTTCCCTTCTTGGTTTAGGTACAACACCCCTCGGTAGCTCCGCGAGCTACACATCTCCGCTTGAGGAGCTGTCTTCGCAGGCTTGGAGGTTACTTGTGTGGTATGCAGTACGTTGTATTATGATTTTGTGGCCAAAATCACGTTTCGGGCATGTCTTTGTCTCCATTCTGTTACTACAAGGTATTTTTGACAATTTCGAGAGGTTCTGGTTGAGAACTGTCTCTGGTTGAAATCTGGTTTTTGTAGTGCAGCAGTGCATTTTGGGAGTGCAGACAGTGTTTGCACATGTATTGTTAACATTGGGTGTGTGACCTACAAGTTCTGCTAAAGTACCGCTTGCAGTAGTCATAGAAGATATTAGTGTGTTAAAGGTTGCATACTAAAATTTTCTGTTGTAGATTTTTTATTTTTGCAGGAAAACATGTCTGACGAAATCAATTAGATTGTCAGTGAGAAGTTGGAAAAGAAAAAATTCCATTCCTGGAAGTTTAGAATGACCAATTTCCTTATGGGTAAAGGATTTTGGGACTATGTTGAAGGAGAAAATGAGGAGCCTCCTGAGTTGTCAGAAGAGAATGCCACTCTAGCAGACATAAAGGCATTTAAGGATTGAAACCAAGGTGTAAGGAAATTCATGTATTGTCTTTCAATTAGTGTCATAGACACGATGATGATAGGACACATATAGGATGCCAACACTCAAGCAGTTGCGTGGCAGAATCTAGTGCAAATGTTCTAGACTAACACAAAGGCAAGGAAATTGCAGCTAAAGCAAGAGCCGCATACTGTGGAAAAGAAAAACATTTCTAGTATACTTTAAAGATCAAGGGCATTGTTAAATCTCTTGGGTCCATCAATGTATTGGTGGAAGATGATGATTTGGTGTGTTTGTTTGAATGGGCTTGGCAAAGAGTACAAGCCATTCAAGACCTCCATTGCAGTCAGGGAGAATATTCCCAACTTTCGGGGTCTATGCTGTGATAATAGAAGATAAGTCACTAGGTGAGAATTCTTCACAAAGCAAGAAGACATCGGAACGTGCCTTTTACTCTACTTTAGGTAGAGGTTGTGGTCGAGGCCAAGGTGGTGGCCGACAAGGAAATCAAAATTTTGGACAACAATAGTCCAATGATTCGCTAATAGGTGGAAGATGCCAGTCTAGAGGCAGGGGAGCCAAAGAGGCAGAGGTGGTTGGCAAAGAAATCAGAATGTAAATAGAGTGATATTATTGTGGCAAAGAAATCAGAATGTAAATAGCATAGAGTGATATTATTGTGGCAAACCAGGGCACATGGCAAAGGACTACTATAAAAAGCAGAATGACTTTAAAAGTGGAAAGTTGCAGCAGCAGCAAGGCAACTATGCATCATCTAGTAAACAGGGAGGTGATGACAGAAGTGAGCAATTATTTTTGATACAGCACATGCTCAGTTCCATTAACAGGAGATGTGTCAGGATCTCAAGAGACATGGTATGTGAATTCTGGCGGATCTATAACCACATGACCAGTCATGCTGAGTGGTTTAGGGACATGCAGAAAATGGTAAAACCATGTTATGTAGAAACGGGTGATGATATTTCGCATCCCATTGTGCATGTTGGTAAAGTGTCATTGTCTATGCATGATGGAAAAATGAAGTACTTGACAAATGTACTTCATATTCTAAATATTACAAAGAAGCTAGTTTTGATGTACTTCATATTCCAAATATTACAAAGAACCTGGTTTTTGTTGGATAGATGATTGAGCAGAGTCTGCAAGTGAGGTTTAATCCTCAAGGATGTTTTGTCGAAGACTTCAAAAATCAGTGTTTCTTTGTTACAAAGGGTAATAGAAATGGTAGGATGTTTACCTTAGATGTGAACATGCCTGAAGTAAAGGCCCATGCTTGCACATGGAGCAGGTGTCATTGTAGATATTGACATATGGCATAAGCGCATTGGTCATGTGAATGTACAACGACTGAAGTCTATGTAGGCCCAAAATATTATTGCAGGTTTGCCAAAGTTTAAGGTTGATGGTATGTACAAAGTATGTAAAGCATGCTAGCTTGGTAAGCAGGCCAAAAATGCTTTCCCACATGAAAAACATGTCTGTGCAAGGCCATTATATGTCATATATTCAGATTTATGGGGACCAATCAGCACTACAACAATTGTAGGTTGCAGGTATTATGTCACATTCATTAATGTGACCACACTAGGAAAGTGTGGGTTTACTTCATGAAGGAGAAAATTGAGGTGTTTGCTCACTTTTAGAGATTTAAAGCCTTGGCCGAGAAGGAAAAAGGCATACAAATAAAATGCCTGAGATCAAATGGTGGGGGAGAATATTTCTCTAATGAGTTTAACGATTTTTTAAGGAAGCAGGGAATCAAGAGATAGTTTACATGCAGGTACACTCTGCAACAAAATGGTGTTATAGAAAGAAAAAATAGGCACATTACAGAAGTGGCATGTGCCTTGATGGATGAAAAGAATGAGTAGTTGGTATGCATCAGTGGTGAAGGCAACAGAAGATACAGATTTAAGAAGTGTTGATGTTGCACCACATGTAGATTAGCAATCACAGGTTGTTAGTAGACCTGAAGAGTCCTCTAGCAAAGGATCCAATGTTAGCCCATGGTCAGGCAGGTTGAGGACAGATGTAGATACACATGTATCACATAGAGGGAAGAAAAAGGTAGATCAACCTTTTGTGCCAGATCTATCAGCAAGTCTGCTCATGTGGATGGTGACTCTAGCGGCTTTGAGTAGAGCCTTGATGAGAGGAGCTTGGCATTCCATCTGTGATTACTTCTAGTGTAAGGAGAACAAGGGCTATTTTAAGGACACCTAGCAATGATCCAGGTGTATGTACGTCTACGAGGGTTAGGTACCCTATTGATAGGTTGAGATATGATGGATATACAACCCATCATAGCACTGCAGGAATCGGAGCCCACTTGTTTTGAGAAGGCACTTAGAAATAAGAAATGGGAAGATGCGATGAGTCAGGAGATGGCAACATTGGATTCAAATGCAACATCGGAGTTAGTGCCTTTGCCTAAGGAAAAGAAGGTAATTGAATGTAAATGGGTGTATAAAGTCAAGCATAATGCTGATGGTTCAATGAGTAGGTATAAGGCAAGATTGGTGGGCCAAAGGCTATGCGCAGACTTACGGCATTGAGTATGAAGAGACATTCAGCCCGGTTGCAAGAATGGCAACTGTAAGAGCTGTCATTGTGCCATGGCTACAATAAAGGGTTGGTCTTTACATCAGATGGATGTAAATAATGCCTTCTTGCATGGTGAAGAAGAAGTTTACATGATGCAACCACCAAGTTATGAGAGTGAGGCACACCTAGACTTTATGTGCAGGTTACACAAAGCAGCCTTGTATGGCTTGAAGCAGGAACCCAGAGCATGGTCAAACAAGATCAGGGAGTATCTTGTTTTATGATTGGATTTTATATATTCAATTTTTCACTTTATGTGAAAATGAAAGATAGAGGGATCATGCTATTAGTCATCTATGTGGATGACTTGATTATCATTGGTGATAATGATGTTGACATACAGGATGTCAAGAGGTTTTTGAAGCAGAATTTTGAGATGAAGTATTTGGGTGAGCTGCGATATTTTTTGGGCATAGAGGTGGTGAGATCACCTCATGGCATTTCGTTATTGTAGAGGCAATATGAGTTGTACATATCCAAGTATGGTATGAGGGGCTGTAAGCTTATTTCAGTGCCATTGGAGCAGAACACAAAGGAAGACAGATAGAGGGATCATGCTATTAGTTATCTATGTGGATGACTTGATTATCATTGGTGATAGTGATGTTGACATATAGGATGTCAAGAGGCTTTCGAAGCAAAAGTTTGAGATGAAGGATTTGGGTAAGCTGCAATATTTTTTGGGCATAGAGGTGGTGAGATCACCTCATGGCATTTTATTATTGTAGAGGAAATATGACTTGGACATGCCGTCCAAGTATGGTATGATAGACTGTAAGCCTATTTCAGTGCCATTGGAGCAAAACACAAAGGTTTCTGCAGACCCCACTACATACAGGCGCACAATGGATAGCTTGATCTACATGACCATTACTAGGCTAGACTTGAGTTATGATGGACTTGTGAGTCAGTTTATGTGGGCCCTTAGGAAGCCACACTTTGATGCGGCTAGATGGATTCTCAGGTACATAAAGTCCACAGTTGATTATGGATTTTTCTATGAGGCTGGTATAGAGATACAACTACATGGGTACACATATGCTGATTGGGCTAGTAGTGTTGCATATAGGAGATCTACCAGTGGTTTTATGTTCTCATTTGGGAGTATTGCTATGAGTTGGAGCAATAAGAAGTAGTCATCAACAGTTGCCTTATTGAGTACAGAGGCAAAGTACAGGGGTGCTGCTATGGAAGCTTGTGAAGTAGCTTGGTTACAGAAGCTACTTGGTGATATGGGTGAGTCCATGGATAGGGTAGTTGTCATTTATTGTGATAACATGAGTAGCATACAATTAGCTAGTAATACCATGCTAGAACAAAGCACATTGAGGTGAATTATCACTTTATGACGACGGAGAAGGTTCTAGGAGGTGATGCAGATCTTATATATGCCAGCATAGAGGATTAGGTGGCTAACATCCTCATGAAAGCATTGGGAACAAAGAAGCTCCACAGGTTTAGGAGCTTACTTGGAGTACAATATGTGGAGGTGAGCTTGAGGGGGAGTGTTGAGATATCGAGCTCAACTAGTGCTACGACCGAAGGACATTGATGACCCACCTAGGTGATAGCTTCCGCACTTATGTCCTTGGCACCATTGGTACAATTATGGGTTGATATGCTGCCAGTGGATGACAAGCGGTGTGACAGCCACTTTGGAGTACTAGGGTTATGTCATAGTTATAGAAACAGCTCATATAGTCGGGTTCACACTATAGACCGACAACTTTAAATGTTATAGGAGAGTGCTTTCCCTTTATGTATGTACTCTTATCTTTTAGTTATATGGTTGTAGAGAAGAGAAGACGATAAAAGAAATGTCAACCATCCATCTCTCTTGCCTTGGTGTGTGTGTGTGTGTTTGCTTGCAAGAAACTCAAGCTCTCTCTCTCCCCCCCACATTCTCTTTAACTACTCCGTTAAATTTACCTCTCTGGTAATAGAGAGTAAGGTCAAGCTCCTATAGGATCTTTGCCCAATGAGCTTTTCTACCCTTTAACTCACTTTGACTTGAAAGTCATTTGAGACTTTCATATGATCCATCTGAACCTCAAATGTAGCGCCATACAAATAATGTCGCCACTTTTTTAGAGCATGAATAATAGCAAGTAACTGTCGCTTGTAAGCTGAGTAGTTATGCTGGGCACGATTAAGCTTCTTGCTTTCAAATACAGTAGGGTATTGCCTTTGCAATAAAACTGCCCCAATGGCCTCCCCCCCACTAGCGTCTGTCTCCAAAACAAATGGCTCATTTGGATCCACAATGCTTAATATTGGAGTCATTCGTGATGGCCACCTTGAGCTTCTCAAAACTTCTTCGTTGAGGATCCCCCGAACAAATAGTTTTATCCTTTGTCCTCAACTCATTGTTTAGGGGGATTGCGATCTTCGTGTAGTTCTTTACATACTACCCCAACATACCTAGAAAATTTTGTAATTCCTCGAGATTTCTAGGTTCAGGGCATTTGACAATGCCATCCACCTTTGCAAGATCCAACCCACGGGCGGAGACAATATAGCCTAAATAGTGGATCTCCTTAACAAAAATTCATACTTGGATTTCTTCCCAAATAGCTTATTTTCCTTAACACTGACCACAAATGCTATAAGTGTTCTTCTTTCAACTTACTATGTATATGTGGGCATGAGTGTGTGGAGTGTACACAACCGGGGTGTGTGCACGCAAGGTGCATGTATGTGAATGCAAGAGTGCATGTACACTAGCGGATGGTAAAAACAAGTGTGCATGCATCGTGCAAATGGGGGTGCGCATGCGGCTGCAAGTGTATATAGAGCATGAGAACGTGCGCACGTGCATGAATTTGAGTGTTCACGGGCAGCTGACCATGGTATGACCCATTGCTTGGACCTTTCCCAAATCAGCATGAATCTTGTGTGGCCTTGTCTTCGACCACACCACCCATTCAACCCACACTACCTCTATCCCAAGTACTCGACAACGCCAAATCCATTAAGACACCGAGACCACCCACCTTCATTGTAGGTGTGGGCACAACCATACGCAAGACGTCCCCCAACAATGTAACAATCTTGCTTCCCCAAGAATCGAGATGTTAAGTAAATGTTGAAGAAAGCAGTAAAGAGAGTCGAAGAAAGTAGTTGAATTGGAAAACTTTTGATATTGGAGAAGTGTACACACATGGGCACACCTTCCACATCCATTGCCATGCACAAACACCTACATATTTCACTATGGACATATCACATTTTTTTCACTTCTCGCATCTCACGACACACAAACACATGAACTTGCAACTAACCTCATCAATGCCACAACCCTCCAGGTACATCTCTGGATGGGGGAACCATGCCAAGCGCAACTTAGCCCATGGTACAATCTAGCACCTGCACAACCCTCGACCTTACAGGTATCTCCAACGAGCTTCAATGCCTATATCCTCTTTGCAATTCAATACCAACAAAACCTGACCTTGGCCTATGTATGTCAAGCAAAAGCCCAATCTCTAGGCATCTGCTATGAGATCTAGGCATAATCCCCTGCGTGCCAAGAGGTCCCCAATCTCTAGGCATAATCCCCTGCGTGCTAAGAGGTCCCCATGGGGTCTTGGCACTCATTCGGCTAATCACATAGTGTGGATCGCTTCCACCAACTACCTCACGTTGAAGGGTCCACACCAAAGCTACCCATCACTTTGCCCTACATCTGGTTGCAGATTGGTGCCAAACTATACAACTTAACCTCGGGCGCCAACTCCCTGGCATATCCTAGAGCATCCACATGATCCAGCAGCTTCACCACCCACTTAGATGACACGAGGACATGACGACGAAGGGGGGATATGTCAACCACTACATTGGTTAACATGGTTTCGCCTACCGGACCTACCATAAGGTGCTTTGCAAGCCATTAGTTTTGGGAAAATGAAAAGACAAAAAAAAAATCAGAATGTGAAAGGTCAAAAGTTTTCGGAATCTGAAAGGTCAAAAAGATTTTCCGGAATTCGGAAAGCCAAAAGGTTTCCCAAAAGATGAAAAGCCAAAAGGTTTCAGGAGAAAAATTTTAGAAATTTTAGAGAATTTTTTTTTTCAAATCTCATATTTTCTCAAATTTTTTTCAGGCTTTTCCAAGCTTTTTTGAAAGGATTTCAAAAGCTCTTTTTTTTAAATAGAAAAACTCATTTTTTTAAATAAAAAATAAAAATAACCAAACCTTAATAAGCTTTATTAAAAAGCTTATGACATTTTTTTTAGGGGGGGCATTTTTGCCCCCACAGGCTGTGCTGCATCATCCCGCCAAAAACTAGGAGAGAGGAGACTCCCTCTCTCCTTCTCCATTCCATTCTCATCTCTCTCCACCCCTCCTCTGTTATATCACAGAGAGGATTAAGCTATGATTAAAATACCTTAATCATATTTAACATTTAATTAATCTTTTTAATCATAATTAAATCCTAATTATGATTAACATTAATAAAAATGTGCTTTTTTAAGAGGTGTTTATACACACGAGAGGAAAAATAGAAGGAAAATTCAGAATTGAGAGACGAAGAGGGTCCCACGCACACAGGAGAGCATTTCATGCATCAACATGCTGCCCCTACTGCATTTCAGCAAAAAAATTGGCAGAAAATGGATAGAATATTCGTGGAAAACTCGCAAAAATGCATAAAAATATATTTTTAACCATAAAAATGCTCAAAAAAATTCTAAAAAATTAGAAAAAAATTTCTTAAAATTCTAGATACTTAGGAAATCCATTCTACTAAAAATATCCATAATACAATATGTGGTAGTTTTATAAAAATTCTATTAATGCTTATTTTAAACGATAAAAAATAAAAAAAATAGCATTAAACTCACGAAATTTCCCCGCAATGTCAATTCGTCCATTGAATAGTAGTAACACACATTCCAATCCCCATATCGATGATCCACGTGTGAATCATAATAAAATAATATTTTTATTAGTAAATATTAAAATTTACTTTTAAAAAATACCAAAAATTATAATAAAAAAGAAGAATCAACAACAATTAACTAGAGATTACTCTGATACCACTGTTAAAACCCTAAGATCTCTCTAGATAATTGTTATGCATAAACATGCATAAATCAAGCATAAACTCGTCCACCCGACCACCTCCGAGCCCAAGGGATGCACACATGAATTATAATGAAATACATCATACCTTTACCTTGATGTCCCATACCATCAAGAGATATAACTCCAATCCAATAGCATGTAGCTATAGTGTGAAATGGTAGGTGAGTAGTTATGATCCTCTACACAAGAGAGCATAACATAGCCTAGCCTCAAGCTAACATCAAGAGACCATGGCCTAAGCCCCCAAGCCTCCAAGCCTCCCTTGAGTGTGCCCCATGCCCCTATTATATAGGAGGGCCCTCAAGTGACTCTTGACTCTCCATTTCCCATGTGTGACCCTTGGATGCCTCACCCTAACCTTAACCCTTAAGGTTAGTCCTAACCCATGCTCCATTAGAGCTTGTTCCCATGCTCCCGTGCTTACAAGCCATGTGGGTTAGCCTCGTAGTATATACACACATAATGTGCATATAACATTTTGACCCTTTTTTAAAAAAAATTAATAGGTCATCTATGTCATGATTTGCAAGCAACAGCTCTTATGCACTCATTTTTCGTACTTCCAGAGGGGTGACAAGAGCATTGCTGAAATCATATCGAGGCAGTAGGGAAGACTGCTGAGATTGTTTGCTTGAACAGACAAGTTCTTGTGTTGGTGCTGAATGCATGAGAGTGGTTGAGTGATTTGCTTGCTGTTTCTTGGGCCTCCATTCTTGTCAAACTTTAGGTGAAGTTATTGGGGTTAAAGTCGATGGTGAGGTTTTCTTCACATTGTTTGATTTTGGCAACCATATGATGGAATTACTATCATAGTATCCTTGTTGTTGAAGTACATGCACATGCACCTATCTTTTGGCGAACACTGTAAAACTGGGTGGCCGATGTGCTTGGTGTTGAGGCTTTCTTCTTTGAGCAAGCTTAGGGGACTTTGTTATGCGATTGGGGACCTAAGCTTTGGTATTTCTTTGGTAGTACCCTTGTGCTTACGAGTGTTTTTGGTACCCACACTTGTTGCATTGCTGGAGTTCTTTGAGGAACTTGCATAGGCTTTTGTGGATGGTATTGTGGAGTAATTTTCTTTTTCCTTGGCTTTCGAGTGCTGTGTTGAGGAAGAGGTTTTGACTGTCGAGGCACCCAAATTTGATTGGAACCTTCATAGTAGCCTTGAGCTACAAGTAGCTGCTTCTCCACCCACATTTTGATACTATTAAGATACCTTGATTGTGGTTGTCGTTGGTGGAGTTTTCGTTTGGGTTAATGTGGAAGGTTTGGGGCCCTCCTTGACTTTGGTTGGTGGGGCTGTGGGTTTGAGACTCATGGGCATTGTTGATGATGATGAGGTTAGAGTCTCTTGTGGAGTATGACAAGGCCTTTGAGCATGTGGTTGTCTCCTTTGGTGAGGTTTGTCGATGAAGATGCATAGGATTTGGGGCCTTTCCTTTGAGTTCCCTGTTAGAGATAGATGGTTGGGCTCTGGGAGCTTCTTCAGGAATAGCTGCTTATTGCGAGGTTTTGGCATCGAACTTCGTAGGTGAGGATGGGTTTGAAAGAGTAGAGGCTTTATTGGAGTCAGTTGTTGACACAGATGGTAGGTCATTATGTAGAGAGGCTTTTGTGGAAGAGGCTTGTATTCTTTTGCGTTCAGCATCATAGATATCCATTAAAGTTGGATCCTCTTTCTTGCAGTATGGTATTGTCAACTTTTTGTCATTGACCATCGTGACGACTCTATCGCTATCAAAGCACAGTGGTGCTTGGGCAGTAACAATCCAAGATTAAATTTGCTTCCAACACATACTTAACTACAAAAAACTTGCAAGTAAGGGGGTTAGTTTCAATATACATTGTATATTCAAAGTATCCCAAACATGGCAAGTTCAAGTCTTGTGTAAAGTTTATTCTTTCAGGATGGGTCGTGTGAGTGTTGGTTGACCTAACAAATCTCATAGCTCTAGGGTCATGAGATTGTGTTCTCGTGTTGGATAAAGCTGTGCTTGAGCTGTGGTGATTTTATTTGAAATTTCTAATCCAACGAAAATCTTAGGAATCTTTTCAATAAGATATGTTGGAAGTTCCAACTCCTGCAAGGTTTCTTCCTCCCATAATAGCAATTGTACATTGCCTGCAGGAGTCATCAAAGGTGACTGTTTGCATGGATTCATCTAGTGAATATAACGGTTCACTTATCCAAGGTCCACCAAAGACGACATCATACTCAAGGGAATCTAGGGTAACATGGAATGTAAATTCCATATCGCCCCAAGTGTCTATTATCATGGTGTTATGACTAGCTCGAGGGCTAATCAATGCGCGTTTACACTGAACATCATTGCCTATAGGGAAATCCAACCATACTAGGATAGAATCTTCCAAGGGAACCATGGATGTTTCGGTTATTGTTTCAGCTTCATATCCTGTTTCTGTTTCATATTCCCATTCACTTTCATCCTCTGTTTGGGTCTTAGCTTTTTCAAGAGTACCCAATGCGTACACTGGCACACTTCTGCATCATGTATAGCTTTCGGCTCTTTTGTGTTTATGTCCCTTTTTGGGTTTATGTCCTTCACAGACTTCTTTTCTCTATCTTTTAATTCGATCTTGGTTTTAATAGTTTTTTGTCCTTTGTCTTTTTTAGTTTTAGAAGGTTTTGCTTTCTCTTTTAGGTTATGTTTTAAAGCATTTTCTTCTACCCATGTTGAGGTATTGTCGTGTGCTTTCCTTTTGACTGTTTCTCATGCCTTGGTTTTTAAGCGTTCAAGCACATTCAAGGGTATCGTGGACAATTGCTCGTTTTGTACACTTACAATGTTAAGAGTTGTATTTTGTGAGACAAGCGTTGCATTGAAGCAACTCGTCTTGGGCAATCTTGGAACATGTGATCAATGCCACATCGTTATAATAGAAACCCTGAAGTGTCCGATTACTTGCTCCCTGAGCAGTTTCTACCCCTTGGAGTGTTTCTGTTTGGTGCACAGGAGGTGGAGGTTTTGAGTCCATTGTGGATGAAGCGGGACACTTTTTAGTATCATGGTCAAAGGTTTTACAATATACGTAATATAGAAGAATAGGTGCCTTGTATGCACAATGATAGTCATAGTGATTGCATTCAACACAAGGCATTTCGCTCCACACTTTTAGAGGCATTAAGGATGTTTGGTTTTGAAGGTTTTCATCCTCTTAGAGATGTTTGCTATAAGGTTTTAAGGAAGACTGCATAAAATTTTGGAAATGTTAATTCCGAGATCAATCTTTCTTTTGCCATTGCTCCGTTTGGTTTAGATGAGGAACACCTCGTAGCATAATAATCTTCTAGCATGTTATCATCTAAACGTATTGCTTCTTTGCAACATGGATCGAATGTTTCCAGATTGGATACAATGCTCAAGTTGTGTAAGTTGTTATTCTTCAAGCCCATCATGAAACATCTCCTCAATTGAACATCATTTAATTTTTCCCATGACTCACAACGTGAGTCCAAGAGTTTTATCCGAAGGATAAAAAATCTCTAATGGATTCATTGGGTTGATGCTCAATTGAATAGAGTTCTGTTATTGCACTCCATCGATTATCTTGTCTGGAAAAGCCATCTATAAAAGCTGATCTCAAGGTTTTGAAGTTGGTCTTGCCGGCCGGCATCAATGCGATGAACCATCGACTAGCTTTTCTCTCTAAGCATAAGTTCAACGCATGTACCTTAGTGGGGCAGTTGGGATTTCCAAAGGCTTCACATCTCTGTTCAAACATTTGAATGAATCGAACAGGGTCTGTTGTTCCGTCATATTTGCCCATAATTTTAGAAATTTGTACGATCGTATTTTTGTATGAATCATTGAGGCCGTATGTGAATACTCTTGTTGGAAGCAACCCAGTGAGTCCTTGGGCCACCCCCCTTCCTAGACTAGTCAGTATGTCCAAGGTGTGGGCATCCAGGAAAGGGTTGATACTTATAGGATTTGCGGGAATGTTAGGCAAGGGACCAAAGCCCGGTGGAATCAAAGTGATAGGGGGTGTAAAACCCGATGACACGCTTGTTATAGGCATGGCCAACGGCATTGGGAGGTGAATTTGTGACATAGATCTCAATGGCTCAAAGATGTTAGCCATTGGGTTTAGTGCTTGTGTCATCCCTGGCAATCCCTCTATCGTGGCCATGTTGGAGTGCCTAAATGCTCCTTAATGAGCAATCACAATTTTTTTTCTTGCTTTTTATACTTTTCCACAGCCTCAAGAGGCTTGCCGTACTCTTCATTGGATCAAATGTGTGTCCCTTTGCCATAATTAGCTTAGGCGCTATACGCACGTGACTGACCTTCGAGATATTTTTCTAAAAAAAGTGTATGCTAGGAACTTCCCAGGGATGGAAGAGGAGGTCCTAAAACCTATTTTCCATCACTGTCTCAAGACGAAAAAATTTCTCAAGATTTTTTTCCTATTTTGCCGCAGCACATTTTTTAGGGTGTTCCAAAAGGAGTTTTGAAAAACTCTGCATGAGGGAGTTGCAGTAATTTTGGAGTACTACAGCTTTGTTTCCCTGAGTCGTCCGTGATTTTGTAGTTTAGGCCCTCAAAAAGTAGCCCGAATATGTCTCGTTGTCGTTTTCACATTGTTTTTTGCGATTTTTCATGGTTTTTGGGTTGTTTTTTTACCTTGATTTTTCGGGTCGAATTTTGAGACTGTTGGTCGGAGGCCAAAATGGTCGATTTGAACTTCGAACGACCAAGTCCAAAGTCGAAGAGCTCGATGTGTGCTTTCATCGGATATATGGTTTAGGAGATACAAGCCTCCAAACAGGGGTGTTTTCTAGAGTTTTTTTTTGGGCCGCGTGTGAAACTAGTGTTTTATGTCGTGAACCAGACTTCACATTGAAAATTAATTTTTTTGATTTTTTTTTGTCACGTGAAACTAGTGTTTCACGTCGTGAACCGGACTTCACGTGAAAATTAAATTTTAATTTTTTTATTTTAATTTTTTTCCACGTGAAACTAGTGTTTCATGCCATGAAACGGTTTTCATGCCATGAACCAGACTCTACGCGAAAAATTAAATTTTTATTTTATTTATTTATTTATTCTTACCGTGTGAAACTAGTGTTTCACGCCGTGAACTAGACTTCATGCAAAAATTAAATTTTGATTATTTTATTTTATTTTATTTTTTATTTATTGAAGTCTAGTGGAAAATACGAATTTTTCTTTTTGGGGAGAATATTTTTTGAATTTAAAATGAAAGGGATATGGGCATTTTTCCAAAAAGGGTAAGTGGAATAAAAAAAG